>NW_022292088.1:1015054-1055587 GCF_002776525.5 Piliocolobus tephrosceles
TTTTTATTTATTTATTTTTTTTTGAGGCGGAGTCTCGCTCTGTCACCCAGGCTGGAGTACAGTGGTGGGATCTCAGCTCACTGCAAGCTCCGCCTGCCGGGTTTACGCCATTCTCCTGCCTCAGCCTCCAGAGTAGCTGGGACTACAGGCGCCCGCCACCTCGCCTGGCTAGTTTTTTTTATTTTTAGTAGAGACGGGGTTTCACTGTGTTAGCCAGGATGGTCTCGATCTCCTGACCTCGTGATCTGCCCGTCTCGGCCTCCCAAAGTGCTGGGATTACAGGCTTGAGCCACCACGCCGGGCCTGGACTTTTTTTTTTTTTTAAGATGGAGTCGCGCTCTGTTGCCCTAGCTGGAATGCAGTGGTGTGATCTCGGCTCACTGCAACCACCAATTCCTGGGTTAAAGCAATTCTCCTGCCTCAGCAGCCCAAGTAGCTCGGATTACAGGCATGAGCCATCATGCCTGGCTATTTTTTGTATCTTTAGTAGAGACAGGGTTTCACCATGTTGGTCAGGCTGGTCTCAAACTCCTGAACTCAGGTGATCCACCTGCCTCGGCCTCCCAAACTGCTAAGATTACAGGCATGAGCCACCGTGTCCAGCCTGGACATGTGTTTTTATTGGCACAATTGGGGGATTGCTACTAGTATTAAGTGGGTAGAAGCCGGGAATGCTGCTAAACATTATACAATACACAGTACAGACCCCCACAACAAAGAATTATATGGTCAAAACGTCAATAGCGCTGAGGTCAACAAACTCTGGCCTAGATGACTAATAAGTTATCTTCAAACTCTAACATACTAAGAGGCTATGACAAGGCAGCACTGATACAGTTGTGTATCTGTCCACTCCAAATCTCATGTTAAAATGTGACCCCCCCCCCCGCTGCTGGAGGTGGGGCCTGGTGAGAAGTGTTTGGGTCATGGGGACAGATCCCTCATGAGTGGCCTGGTCCCCCACCCCCCGCCCACAGTAATGAGTGTGTTCTCGCTCTGTTAGTTCACACTGGAGCTGTTTAAGAGAGTGGCCTCCCTCCCATCTCTCTCTTGTGTGCGTGTGCTCTCTTTCTCTCCCTCTCGCTGTGACATGACTGTCTCCTTCCCCTTCTGTTACAACTGGATGCTCTCTAAACCCTCAGCAACTGCAGATACTGGCACAATGCTTTCTTACAGCCTGCAGAATTGTGAGCCAATAAACCTCTTTTCTTTATAAATTACTAAGCCTCAGGTATTCCTTTGTAACACCACAAAATAGACTAACACAAGCACCAACATTGACCAGGTGACGTTCTTATCAACATCTATCTCTGAATGGCTTCTTAAGAGGTTGCTCTAAATCCCCCTAAAGTCAGATATTTAGATACTCCCTCCATATCCACTAAGACAAATTTAGATATTTCCCTCAGATATTTTGATATCTGAAATCAGTGCCATATTTCTGAGCAGTCCTTCCTTTGTTAACAAGAAGAAACCTAGGGATGAAAGACACACTGTACTCCAAGGACTTGGTCTCTCATCCTTTAACAGTGAGAATCCATGCTTCCAAAGCCATGAGATTCCTTTGGGGAGAGCAGATAAATTAAATAAATATGAATTAAGAAGGTCAGGTGTGGTGGCTCACGCCTGCAATTCCCAGTACTTTGGGAGGCCAACACAGGCAGATTGCTTGAGCCCAGGAGTTCGAGACCAGCCTAAGCAACACAGTGAGACCACATCTCTACAAAAACTACAAAACTTAGCCGGGCATGGTGGCACACATCTGTAGTCCCAGCTACTCAGGAGGCTGAGGTGGAAGGATCACTTAAGTTCGGGAGGTTGAAGCTGCAGTGAGCTGTGACTGTGCCACCCTACTCCAGCCTGAGTGACAGAGTGAGACCCAGTCTCAAAAAAAAAAAAAAAAAAATTAAGGTTAGAAGATGTGACATACACAAAGTAAAGATGAATCTTGGCCAGGTGCGGTGGCTCATGCCTGTAATCCGAGCACTTTGGGAAGCCAAGGCAGGTGGATCACAAGGTCAGGAGTTCAAGACCAGCCTGGCCAACATGGTGAAACCCCGTCTCTACTAAAAATACAAAAATTAGCTGGGAGTGGTGGCAGGCGCCTGTAATCCCAGCTACTCAGGAGGCAGAGGCAGGAGACTCACTTGAAACCAGAAGGCAGAGGTTGCAGTGAGCCGTGATCACACCACTACACTCCAGACTAGGCAATAAGAATGAAACGCCATCTAAAAAAAAAAAAAAAAAAATCTCAAATACTCAAATACATCATGCAAAGTGAAAGAAGCCAGATTCAAACAACTACATACTGTTTGATTCCATTTATATGAACTTCTGGAACTGTAGGAACAGAAAACAGATCAGTATATTGCCAGGGGCTGAGGAAATAGACAATAAAAGAGCATGAAGCAATTTTTGGAATGATAGACTATTTTGTATATTGATTATAGTGTCAGTTACACACATGAAAGTGTTACTGTACACTAAAAAGGTGAATTTGGCCAAGCGTGGTGGCTCATGCCTATAATCGCAACATTTTAGGAGGCCAAGGCAGGAGGATTGCTTGAGTCCAGGAGTTCAAGACCGGCCTGGACAACATAAGACCCTATCTCTATTAAATAATAATAATAATTGTTTAAAAAAAAAGGTAAGTCTTTCACTATACCTAAATTATACTTCAACAGACTGACCCCTCCCCTCAAAATCTGATCACTAATGCTGTGGAGAGCTGGATGTGGTGGCTCACACCTGTAATCCCAGCACTTTGGGAGGCCAAGGTGGATCACTTGAAGTCAGGAGTTCAAGACCAGCCTGACCAATATGGTGAAACCCCGTCTCTACCAAAAATACAAAAAATCAGTTGGGCATGGTGACGCACACTTGTAGTCCCAGCTACTTGGGAGGCTGAGGCACACGAATCACTTGAACCCAGGAGGCAGAGGTTGCAGTGAGCCAAGATTGTGCCACTGCACTCCAGCCTGGGTGACTAAGACTCTGTCCCCCACGCCCCCCCCCAAAAAAAATGCTGTGGGGAGGATAAACTGGATTACATCCAAATTCTTTTCCACCCCAAGTCCTCAGATTGTATGGATTCCACCTTTCCTACCCATGGTGGCCTCAGAGCCACAGTGATTAGGGTTAAATCTGGGCTCCAATTTCTGTGTTAAAGCAAAGAGCCCTTCTGATTTTATCATGTAGATATAAGTCCTGCCACCATTCTGGGACCTCTGGCTCTACTCCAGCTTGTGACAGAGGTTCCCTTCCTTCTCTTTCCTATCCTAACTCCTCTTGGGACCGATGAGGGACTCAGACAATTAATAAACAAGCCAAAAGAAACCTTAGGAGACACTGGTTTTATCTCTCTGCACAGGCTTCCTGTCTGGATCTCATTTGATCTTTCCATTAAATTTCAAATCAGGCAAAAGAAAAATCAAATTTATGAATTTCCCTCCTCTATGGCCTTTTGGGCTTTCATTAGATTTTTATACAGTTAAGGCACGTAAATGTAAAATACGGGCCTCACAACCAAACTCATACTCAAGCTTATTGATACTGATACACACATACACACACACACAAACATATAAAATTTTAACACATTCACACACCCCCTCCAAGATGACTGATTTATCAAATGTTACACAAAATAGTTAATTATTCTTATGTACAGAACAGCCGCACATATGCCATGGCCAGGGAGGTCTCAAACAGCTATCAGAATGCTCATACTCTCTGCTAACGGAAAGGCCACTGTCTTCTATGCCACAAATATAGTCACAACTGTGGACTGTTAAAGGAGTCCCATCTTTCTTACTGAAAGTCAGTTACTTTGCTGGTTCTCCTTGGAGGAGCTCAAGGGAATAGTTACAAACACTAGTAACCAGATGCCTCATACACACTTGAGTGCTGAGATAAAAAATCAAGGGCTGGCCTGGCATGGTGACTCATGCCTGTAATCCTAGCACTTTGGGAAGCTGAGGTGGGCGGATCACCTGAGGTCAGGAGTTCGAGACCAGCCTGACCAACATGGAGAAACCTCGTCTCTACTAAAAATACAAAATTAGCCAGGCATGGTGGCGCATGCCTGTAATCCCAGCTACTTGGGAGGCTGAGGCAGGAGAATCGCTTGAACCCAGAAGGCAGAAGTTGCAGTGAGCCGAGATGGTGCCATTGCACCCCAGGCTGGGCAACAAGAGCAAAACTCCATCCCCCCCCCAAAAAAAAAAATAAAAAAATAAAGATAAATAAATAAATCAAGGGCCACAAGACAAGCCTAGACCTGCCTCTGTCCTCGTATTCAAAAGGACAGAGAAGACTCAGTGGAGGGCAGGTAACGTCCACACTGCCCTTTTCTACTGAGCATTAACAGCAAACATATTAGGACTACAAAGGTGAGATGCTTATATAACAGAAGAGGCCCACTGTGACAGCAAATCCCACAGTGGTCTAGGGTCGTATTTCTGTGTGTTCCTTTCAGAAGGGAAGAATGGGGTAATTTAGAAATACTTAAATTTAGAAATATCTAAATCGGTGATTTAGAAATATTCAATCATCTTCAGAAGTCTACAATAGCAGAAAATCAGTACTATCTCCTCTGAGTCACTCGGACTCGATACTGTTGTTCCTTTGACATAATTATTAAAAGCTCTATAGCTGGGTGCAGTGACTCATGCCTGTAATTCCAGCACTTTGGGAGGTTGAGGTGGGATAATTGCTTGAGCCGAGGAGTTCAAGACCAGCCTGGGCAACATGATGAAAACCTGTCTCTACAAAAAATACAAAAATTAGCTGGGCATGGGGGTACACACCTGTAGTCCCAGCTACTCAGGAGGCTGTGGTGGGAAGATCACTTTCAGCCTAGAAGGCAGAGGCTGAAGTGAGCTGAGATCATGCCACTGGATTCCAGCCTGGGCAACAGAGTAAGATCATCTCCCCCACCCACTCCCCCCAAAAAAAAGTTTTACAAAAGACTGAAATACTTGTCAGAAAACATACTTTGGCTTTTTATTCAAAGTTATATAGAATTCTAGACAATGATTATCCAGGTTCCTCCCAAAATATTTATATTTCCAATAGTATTTCCCAAGGATATATTCCCATAGTCTTTTCTTTCATATGTGATATGATGATAATGAACCATGAAAGGCCAAGTAAATGGCTTTCCCAATTTTAGGTTTAGACTTTTGCAAAGCACCTGATAGCTGCTGGGGCAAGGGCTACTGTCTGTGGCCACAGAAGTGAATGAGGCAAGGCTTACTGGCCATGATGTGGACTGGGTACATGGCTTTTAACAGTGCTCAAACCAAAACAACATTGCTGCTTCAGAGAAACAGAGAGGTCCTGTAGACCCACTGGCCAGACCTCCTGCTGCCTTGGAAACTTGACAGAGAGCTAAGCAGAACCACAAGACATGTGACAGGTGACCAACAGGCTCAGCTGGCAAAGCCTTGGCCGCTCAAACAGCAGATCGATAGATTCACCTGCCTCCTACCTTGCAGGCTGGCTGACTAGCTGTCTAGCCCTTTCCCACTCTGCCTAGGAGGACAAGTACAAGCTTAAGGTTCAAAGAAGATACTAGCCTTTATAATTCCCTTGTGCTGCACATAATACACGGCCGTTCACCTATTATAGGAGCAGAACACTACCTGAACTAACTTATATCCCCTTGAATCGTGAGGAGGCTCAAACTTAAATGGACGCTAGCCAACTTTGATGTCTTGGGCAAGCAGTCTTTTCCCACCTTCTTTGTTCTTTCTGGAAGTGATAACTCTCACTACCATTTCTCAGACCAAAACATCACTAGTTTCAGACCAAAGCATCATAAGAAACAGCCAGGCCTCAGATTTCATGTAAATTTCTCAATGAATATCCAGTTATGAAGAAATGAGGAAATACACAATAAGATTACATTTGAAATAAGCTTCTTTTGTTAATGCTACCATGAAAATGATTCCTTGAAAAGGCCACTGGTTCCTTGATGTATTGAAGTTTCTTCCTTTTGAAAATCTGTCAGTTATTTTGACATTTTCTTAAAGTACCAATTAGAGTACTTCCAATCTGTACAACTGTGCTATGATAACCTTGAAAAGTATCTTTATAATAAACATCTTAAACATTATACACAAAAAAAGAACTGAAGAGAGTGAAAGAAAAATGATAAATGATATTACCACATCTTGAGATGCATACTGGGGATCCTCTGGGTTGACTGACCAGTAGCAGTAATCAAAGCCAAATGCCATAACCTTCTCCCGGGAGTCCCCAAAGCCATCTGGTCGATTGTCCACCTAAAATCAAACATAGGATCCAGTGTCTTTTCTATCATAATATTAGAATCTGGCCAGTGGCACTCGATCACCCTCTACCATAGCTAGAGAGCCCTGGACTGTGTATGAGACTGTTTATATTATCTTCCCGAAAAACAAAAGGTAAACTTTGTCTCTATCTTATTAGATACAAATAAAGCACAGAGAACTAAATCTGTCTGTCATCCTGTCATGTATCTGCCTACATAAGAACCAACTACATGAGACATGGCAAAGCTTGGGAGAGAAAGCCTCTCCCCCCTGGACATCTTCTTATCACTACAGGTTGAATGTCCCTGCTTTGAAATGCTCGGGACCAGAAGCGTTTTGGCTTTTTTTGAATTTCAGAGTTTTTTGGATTTCTGAATATTTATATATACATAATGAGATATCTGGGGGATGAATCCAAGTCTAAACATGAAATCTTTTTATGTTTCATATACACTTTATAAACATAGCTTGAAGATAAATTTATACAACATTTTTGTGCATAAAACAGTTTTGTGCATAAAACAGTTTTGTGCATAAAATAATTTTGTGCATAAAATAATTTTGTGCATAAAACAGTTTTGGCTGCAACCCGTCACATGAAACCAGCTGTGAAACTTTCCACTCGTGGCGTCATGTCAGCATTCAAAAAGCTTCAGATTTTGAAGGATTTCAGATTTCAAATTTTCAAATTAAGATGCTCAACCTATCTTCTTTCCTAAGTATTTCTGCAGAGGATACTGGAGTGTGTGAGTAGTGTGGCCATGGTGCCTGACGGGCTCAATCAACCTGGGGCTTTCACTGAGATTCCTGGAATATTGAACCTCCAATTAGACACCACATTGGACAGAAGAGCCAGAAGCAATCTAGCTGCTCAAGGTAGATGAGAGTAGAGCCAGAGTTTGGCCTTGCACTGACCTCCAGGTACTGGAGAGAATGGCATTATTCACAAAAATGCCTTATCTTATACACTCTGGACGGGGAAAGACAACCCTGACACCAGCCATCACAAACGACAGAAGAATGAGGCTGCCAGAATGATTAAGAGATTCTACGTGGATAACTGACCTCAGGGAAGTAAGCAGCCAGGGAGGTGTGCAGAAGGCAGATTAAAGTTTGACTGATTCTTAGAAACAAAAACATGAGATCTTAGAACAAAGCAGCTGAAGTGATTAGGCAACAGAGATATAAATAAGAGAGCAAAGAATAAAAGGTCCTTTGTCCCTGGGGAGCCCTGTTGAAAGTCTGGTAGGTCCCCATTGTTTTCTAGCAGAGAACTACTGACAAGAGGAAACAGATCGCATGACAGGAGTAACAAGAGAGCAGGCATGACTGTGAACACTGGGGTCCAAATAACGCTCACTTTTGCCAGTTTTCTCAGCTCTCAGGAATGCTGAGTGCCACCTGCAAGCTGACTATAGCAATAGTCACATGGTCAGCTTCCCCAGTCTCTCTCCACTCCTCAAGGCCCAGAAAGAAAGAAACCTCTCCATCTTCTGTTTGCCTAGTAAATGGAGGAACAGGATGGAGAAAGTTAGCCCTAAGGGAGACTGAGGGGTATGGAAGGAAGTTCCAAGTGTCTGTCCAGTTATGACTCAAAGTTCAGTCAGATCTGTGAAAGAGAATTTGTAACAAAACTCAGGTTAGTGACCGACTCCCTTATGGGATCTGAAAGATGTTACTTGGATCTCAGTATAGCTAAAATAAACCCTGCATTACCAGGTGCATACTAAAATCCCTAATAATGTCTCTAGATAAAGTGGTATCAACTGAAAAGATTAGGACACAGTTTAACTGGTGGTCAGGTGAGTTAAATAGAATATGGATTGCCTGCAGCATGATTTAACTATTGCCCCCGAAACATCCTGAGTTTACTTTTTTTTTTTTTTTTTTTTTTTTTTTTTTTTTTTTATTTTTGGAGACGGAGTCTCGTTCTGTCGCCCAGGCTGGAGTGCAGTGGCCGGATCTCAGCTCACTGCAAGCTCCGCCTCCCAGGTTTACGCCATTCTCCTGCCTCAACCTCCCGAGTAGCTGGGACTACAGGCGCCCGCCACCTCGCCCGGCTAGTTTTTTGTACTTTTTAGTAGAGACGGGGTTTCACCGTGTTAGCCAGGATGGTCTGGATCTCCTGACCTCGTGATCCGCCCGTCTCGGCCTCCCAAAGTGCTGGGATTACAGGCTTGAGCCACCGCGCCCGGTCCCGAGTTTACTTTCAAAACGTCTACCAACTAATTTCCCAAACAGTTGCACCCTATTTGATAAAACTTAGGCTGCAGCAGCCAAATGCCCTGCACTTCTTTCTTGATTTTATTTATTTTTATTTATTTTGAGACGGAGTCTCACTCTGTCGCCCAGGCTGGAGTTCAGTGGCGTGATCTCGGCTCACTGCAAGCTCCGCCTCCTGGGTTCATGCCATTATCCCACCTCAGCCTCCTGAGTAGGTGGGACTACAGGCATGCGCCACCACGCCCAGCTAATTTTTTGTATTTTTAGTAGAGACGGGGTTTCACCGTGTTAGCCAGGATGGTCTTGATCTCCTGACCTCATGATCCGCCTGCCTCGGCCTCCCAAAGTGCTGGGATTACAGGCGTGAGCCACTGCACCCGGCCACCTTCTTGATTTCTTAATTTGCTTTATGATTGGCACAAGCTCTTCCCACTATTCCCCTTATATACCCTTCCCTCCCCAACTCTAAACACATTCACATATACACCTTCAGCCTGGAAGCCCCTGTAACAATATT
Organism: Piliocolobus tephrosceles; assembly: GCF_002776525.5. Classification (NCBI taxonomy): domain Eukaryota; kingdom Metazoa; phylum Chordata; class Mammalia; order Primates; family Cercopithecidae; genus Piliocolobus; species Piliocolobus tephrosceles. The sequence goes on from NW_022292088.1 coordinate 1,024,091, forward strand.
AGCTCCTCAGTGGAAAGAAAATGAAAAACAATTTCAGGCTTACCTTTAAATTCCTGATTTTCGCCACTTTGCCATCAACTTCCACAATAATTCTTCCCCCTTCTTTGGTCTCCCTAGAAACAAGACCCAAACTCAGAAGAAATGTTGCTTTTCTTTTTAAATCAAGAAAAAAGAAGCTGAAACCAGTGCTAGTGGGACAAAATATTTCCCTACTGCTGTACCCTTAAGAGAAGTGTCTGTCTCCATAAATGGCTGTAAGTGTCGCGTCAAGCAATCCCCTAGCTGGCATGCTTCCCTGGATCTTTACAATTTGGCTCTGGAACAGCTCACATTCACATTTAGTACCTTCTATGTGTGAGGCATTGTATTAGGTGCACTACATATTGTTCTTCATCTTATGCTATCCTCCTACATACCCTCCTGACATAGTTTGCTAACGTATCATTTTTACAGGCAGAGGACTAAAGCTGAGAGAAATTATGTAACTTGTCCAAGGTCACACAGCTATCAGTGACAGAGCTAGGATTTAAACTCATATTTGTCTGACCACGAAGCCTAGGCTCTGAATTATACCTTAAAGTCAGGCTTAGAAACCCTAGCGAGTGTGGGGAGCAGTGGCCTGCACACATAATCCCAACTACTTGCAAGACTGAGAGGCAGGAGGACTGCTTGAGCCCAGGAGTTCAAGGGTGCAGCAAGCTGTGATCACGATACTGCACCCCAACCTGAGTGACAGAGCAAGATCTCATCTCTCAAAAGAAACTCGAGAGAGCATCCTTGGCCCAGCATATAACACAGCATCATCTCTCATTTTCCGTAGCATTTTGAGCATGGATATTGCCAAAAAAAAAAAGTATTGGAATCCTTTCAGCTGAGACCCTGAGAATATATTTCTCAAATCCTTTCCTTATATCTTCTTAAATTAGAAGGAGGGCCAAGATCCTCAAGAATCTTCCTGTGTTGCAGTTATGTGGTAATACTGCTAACAACTAAACAATCTCTACACTCGCTCTAATGGGCTTCAGCCAGATGACCCACACACCTGATGCCTATCTTTTTTCATAATATAAAAAGTCACAGCTAAAGTACTCATGACCAAAATGTTAACAGATGAGAATTAAATTAATTAGTACATCCTCCACTACAATGAAAGTTATCAATTAAATTACTCCTAGCCTAGAACCTGAAAGTTGAGACAATACCTTCAGTCTTATTTTTTATCCTTCCTCAGGCTTCCCAGGCTGTGACCTAGAGGACTAGGGGTAGGAGAAGCACAGTGAGACAGGGGTCTTTAGATTTAATTTTATTTATTGATTTATTTAGAGACAGGATCTCACTCTGTTGCCCAGGCTGGAGTGCAGTGGTGCAATCATAGCTCACTGCAGCCTCAATCTCCTGGGCGTAAGCATTTCTTCCACCTCAACTTCCCAAGTAGCCAGGATTACAAGTACGTGCCACCATTCCCAGCTAATTTTTATTTTTTTATTTTTTGTTGACAGAGATTGGTATTGAACTCCTGGGTTCAGGCGATTCTCCTGCCTCAGTCTCCCAAAGTGCTGGGATTACAGGCATAAGAAACAGTGCCTGACCTCTTGTAAAACTTTTAAAAACCAGACAGCCAAGCACAGGGGTCTGAGGAATAAAAATTGTTGTATTATTTTATCAAATGTTCATAAAAATCATTGAAGTAGCTATCCCTATTTTACAGACTTAAAAGCAAAAAAAGTTATATAGGCTTCCTGTCATCGTTGTCGTAGCCGCCGCTGCTGCTGCTGCTGCTGAGGCCGGAAGATCGAAAGGCAGGGGTGTAGCGAGACGAGGGAACGCGAGGAAGCGAGCGAGGAGCACGCAGAGCACGCTTTTCCGCCCGCCGGAGGGGCCAGAGCAGACCCGCCCGGCGCCGCCGCCTACCAGCCACACAAAGCCCAGAGCCCGCGCCCACAGCCATGTCCTCCTCCGCCGGCAGCGGCCACCAGCCCAGCCAGAGCCGCGCCTTCCCCACCCACACCGTGGCCATCAGCTACCTCATGACTACAGCACGACGCCCAAGGGGACGCTCTTCTCCACCACACCAGGAGGAACTCTTTGTATCATTTCTGATACAAAGTTTCTGTTGGATCTTCGCAGTTATCCCATGGCTAGGACCCCACCCTGCCATCTGCCCAATATCCCAGGAGTCACTAGCCCTGGCACCTTAATTGAAGACTCCAAAGTAGAAATCAGTAATCTGAACAACCCTGACAGGAAATATGCAGTTGGGGGTGGTGCTCAGTTGGAGATGAACATGTGACTCTCCTGCAAGGATTAGAAGAAAAGCAGTAACAGGGACACCTGAATGCACCTGATTTGGCCAATAGGCTCAACAGTGAAAAGACAGAAGAGGCAATACCAGCAGTCCCCAATACAGTCTCCACCTCCCACTTCTCTAAGTGCCAAAGATGATGGGAAGATAAGCTTCATCTGACCATTTCTTCTCCCTGTCTCCTATTCCCCCTCCCAGTTAAACAAGTTAGATTGAAGGCCCTTGGTGTATTTTCTGTAGAGCTAAGGCATCCCTTAGGGGAAGACAGCTGAACTCTGGCTTTCCTAGTTTTCTTTCTTTTTTTTCAGACAAAGTCTTGCCCTGTCGCCCAGGCTGGAGTGCAGTGGCATGATCTCGGCTCACTGCAACCTCCGCCTCCCTGGGTTCAAGCGATTCTCCTGCCTCAGCCTTCCAAGTAGCTGGGACTACAGGTGTGTGCCACCACACCAGGCTTTTTGTATTTCTAGTAGAGACAGGGTTTCACCATATTGGCCAGGCTGGTCTCGAACTCCTGACCTTGTGATCCGCCTGCCTCGGCCTCCCAAAGTGCTGGGATTACAGGCGTGAGCCACCGTGCCCGGCCTCCTAGGCGCTCTTTTAATGAGTCACCCTCATACCCCGCAATATTGTCCCAAACCCAATATCAACCTACAACTGCCTGGCTTCTTGTTGTGCTTGGGAAGAAATGGGGAAGCCTGAGGAAGGGATACAGAGGCTTGGTGGGCCTCACACCATTCATGTTCCTTACCCTCTGTCTCTCCTCCCTGTATCCCACCTATGGTTCAGTGTTGCAAGATTCTGGGCTTGGGTCTTTAAAACCAGCAGGGGGAAATGATAAAAAGAGAGCTGCTTTTCCTTTTACCTTGAGATATTTGTCCCTTGGGACAGAGCACAGTTTGTGCAACTCTGGTAGCATTACCCTGTGACACTGTTTTGAAGTCCACTTCCCTTCTTTCCTCTGGGAGGAATGTCTTCTGTCTTTGGTATTACAGTTCATCTTCCCATTCTTTTACTTAGCACATTTGTGCAGTCATTTTTAACTCTGTACATCAGAAGAGAGCCCTTGGTAACCAGTCTTGCTCTTCTTCTGCCATTCCTCCCTGCTTGCATCTTGTTGCTGGCAGAGTCCTCTTGTACTTCAAGAAAGCAAAGTGATTTTGTCGGCTCCTAGAGCAGGTCCATACCAAGTAATAGAGGCACTTTGGCCTCCACTTGGTGGGTAAGGTCTGATCATAGTATTGTGTCAGATAATGCCTAAGAATGACCTCTGAAGAGCACTGACCCATTTGAGTACCCGGTCTCAGTCGTCATGTTTAAGTCCAGTTAGCATTGTGATAGTTGTTCTCAGATTGCAGTTCCTTATGTTTTGAGTTTGCAGTTGATTTTCAGAATGTTCTTAGAAAATAACTGCATTTTTTTTCCTTTGTGGATCTGCTTTGTTTGGCTGCTGGGATAGATAAGCATGGGCTTAAAAAATGTGTTCCTCCCAGTTTTCTTGCCTTTCCTATCATATTCTGAATTTCCCTCCCTACCTCACTGTCTTCCTCTCTCCTTCCTTTCTCTCTACCTGGCCATTTTTCAAATTTACATCAAAGATACCTCAAGTGTTACTATCTGAGAATATCTGTCACTCCTCTTATCTAAGAAATGACCTTTTATTTTTAAGATGACTACAGACCTATTTTTAAATATGTTTTCAGTACCATTTTGAACAGCAACTTTTAAATTAAGCATCTTCCAGTGTTAGGAAGGTGAGAAATGTTCATAGGCGAGTCTGCTGTTCTATGTCACCATCTTCTGTCTCTCCTCATTCCCCAGGAGCTCTTTCCTTTCCCCTCCAGTTTTGGGTGTGCATGTTTGGAGTTTGTAGTGGGTGGTTTGTAAAACTGGACCATTCTGCCTTGTTATGGGTTGTTCGTGAAAGATTCATTCTTTTCTCTGGCCCTTTAGCTTTTGCATTCACCCTCCTTCCCACCTACCTCTCCTGAGACTACTGACAGGCATATAATCCCAGGAGAATGACTCCCCTCATAGAAAGACTAAAGCATCCATCCCCTCATAGTTAAGTAGCCACTGGTGTCCTGGGAATTTCTGGTTGGATTTGGTGCCCTGAACTTTCTTAGAAATCAGATCCCAGGGTGAGAGTAACAGGCCATTTGGCCACGAAAGAAACCTGTTTGTTTTCCTTTTGAACTATGAAAAGACCCTGTTTGTGAACACATTTTAGAAAGAAGAGAGGATGTCTGCAGAACTTTGTTCTGTTTTCTGCTACAAAAATGTGAATAGTTCAGAGTGAAAACCTTTTGTGATGGCTGTCTCTCAGGAATAAGCTGGATCGCCAATGTTTTGGGGATGCTTTGAGTCTCAAAAATTGATAATCAGAAAAGTATCTTTTGTTTAATGTATCCCTGTTCTGATTTTAATTAAACTCCAAATCTCATTTTACATATTCTTCGAAAACCTTTTTTAAAAAAAGCTATACAGTGGGTTAAGAGTAAGTTTTGAAGGGCAAATAGTCTTCTAGAGCCTATGGTATTGGCAGATCAGATGTGTTCTCACAATGGTTAACTGGGGGTAAACAAGGGGCAGCAATTTCATAATGAGGTATGGAATTTCTGATTATGGGGGAAACTATGAGGTAGAGGGGAGGACATCAAAACCATTTCCTATACAGCAGTATCATTTTATTGTGGGTCAGGCTGGGTGTGGTGACTCATGCCTGTAATCTTAGCAATTTGGGAGGCCGTGGCGGGTGTATCACCTGAGGTCAGGAGTTTGAGACCAGCCTGGCCAACATGGTGAAACCCTCTCTCTACTAAAGATACAAAAATTAGCTAGGCATGGTGGCAGACGCCTGTAATCCCAGTTACTCAGGAGGCTGGGACAGGAGAATCGCTTGAACCCAGGAGGCGGAGGTTCCAGTGAGCTGAGATTGTGCCACTGCACTCCAGCCTGGGTGACAGAGTGAGACTCCATCTCCAAAAAAAAAAAAAATTGAGGGTCAACTCTAGTCCTACTGAATAAATGCGCACTTGAGACACAAGTGCAACTTCTCTGTAATCTCAGAAAGAGCAGTAGGTCTAATGAATCAAATCTTGGCTCTAACTACTTTTAGAACTTAAGCCAAACCCTTCTGTCATCTGGAAAAACAAAAAATAGAAGCTTGGGTCAGATTGTCTGTAAGATTTCTTCCCAAGCACATCAGATCCAATGACTCTGTCAACTGAGTGTGTGCCAATGACTTATTTGAAGGTTGGAACAAACCACATAATCACCAGATTCCCCACATTCAGATAAGCCTCAATGAAGACCGTATAACACACCCTGAAGAATAGCTGTTATCTCTGCAGGATTCCGTGAGAAGAGGGAAGTGATCCAGACCTCTTGGCTAGGGCCACACTGGGTTTATCTGTATCTGCTCCTGAATCTTCAGCCTGCTACAATCTGTTCACACCTGGGTATCTACAGTCTTGACATCCTACCACTTGCTGCTCAAGGCTCTTAACTTGAGCTAAAGTAAATAAATTGTGCTTTTCTTTTCACTTCACTTTTGTTTGATATGTTATTCTCTACTGCAGCTGCAAGTAAACCAATTTCAGCATCATTTTCTTAATCTAATTCATGCTATTGTAAATTCCTAGTGTTCAGCTGGGTGTGGTGGCTCACACCTGTAATCTCAGCACTTTGGGAGGCCTCAGGTGGGCGGATCACGAGGTCAGGAGATTGAGACCATCCTGCCTAACACGGTGAAACCCCGTCTCTACTAAAAATACAAAAAATTAGCAGGGCGTGGTGGCAGGCGCCTATAGTCCCAGCTACTCAGGAGGCTGAGGCAGGAGAATGGCGTGAACCCGGGAGGCGGAGCTTGCAGTGAGTTGAGATGGCGCCACTGTACTCTAGCCTGGGCAACAGAGCGAGACGCTGTCTCAATAAAATAAAATAAAAAATACATTCCTAGTGTCCAAGGAACTGAGAAGTTACTGTTAGGAGTGGTCAATATTGTTATCTTGAGAACCTTAAAGGAACAGTTTTACATATACAGAATATACCAGAGGCTACCTCCAGAGTAGCATCTGCGCATATGAAAAATCCCCCAGCCCTGAGCTACCACATCCAGTTATGAAGAAGCCAGGTGTCCCGAGCCATTTACCAATCAAAATGCAGCAGTTCAGGCATCTGCGTTCCCTCTTTCTTCAGTGTACCTCTTTTGCCCTCTTCCTATTCTCTTTTTGTTTCTTTCCATTGCATTGCTCTTCTCATTAGTCTGTTAATTACAAGACTTTTCAAAGCCAATCATTTCCATATGAGGACGAACATAATCCTCACTAGTACCAAATTTTATTATGGGAGACAATGCCTTTCTTGATCCTTCTGCCCAATTATCAAACTATCTTATGTCCTAGAGATTTTTAAACTTGCCAAATAATTCCAACATGTGCCTTCTGGTCCTCAAAGGGCACTCTGCCAGATTTACCTCCCACCACTCACTTCTCTCCACACTAACCACCCCTTCCCCACCAAAACTTAACCTCTAGTTAGTCCCTCACAGTCTAAGTCCTTTGCTCTTGGCGGTCTTACTACATAGAACGCTCTTTACACTCTCTCCATCTGTCAACAAACTCTAATCGATCTTTAAAAAAACACTTCATCTGGTGACAAAGAGAAAAAAGTTCGTGACTGCACACTGGATGTCTCAAGCGCTGAGATGAGAGGTGCGGGATCAAAATAAGCCACGAGGAAACCGGCACTGAGGGCTCTGACAGAAGGAAGGGGTTGGAACAACTTCCCCTACTTAACAGTTCCGTCCTGGATTAAGTCAGCTGTCGAGCATAGAAAGAAACCGCGACCTGTGTGGGCCTCAATTTCCCCCTCACGCCCTCACGTTCTGCTTTCCCCACATCTTCGCAGACAAACCCATGCGCACCCAGGAAAACATTCAGCCTCAGTCCTCACGGGTACACCCAAGCCCCCCAAAAGAGAGAGGACAATGCTCATCCCTCTCCCAGCCTTTCTCAAAGGCCCAACCCGATGCCGCAAGCCTCGAGCCGCCGTCCCTCGAAACTCCTGCTGGCAGGACGCCAGCGACGCTCACCCAGGGCAGCCCTCCCGCGGCCGTCCGAGAACCGCTATCCCCAGGACACAACGCGAAAGCTCGACTGAGGTCCCGTCCCGACAGGCCTCCGTGGGTTCCGGACCCCGACCCCTCGGGTCACTATGTCACCGGTTTCTGCGCGCCAGAATCTCTGGAGGGGGAGACGCTGACCTCCAGCTCTTCTCAGCTCCTGTGAAGCCTCATGCGCTCCCTCCCGCCCAGACTCACCTCTTGCTGAGCGGCCGGACCCGCACGGCGACCCGCACGTTCGCCATCCGTCTACCACAAACCAAGCCCAGCAAGTCAGCTCTGCGGCAGCATCCCAGGCCCCCGCCCTAAGCCCAGACACACCAACAACCCAGCCCCGCCCGCCCCACGCGCCTCTGGGGACGCCCCCGCGCGGACTGGAGCATGCCGCCCGAGCGGGGCGGTGCCTGCCTAGCTTCGGCCAATCCTGAGCCCGGTGGGCGGGAGAACTCCCGGCCCCGCCTCCCCTCAATCCTCCCTAAAGTCTCCCGACTCGCCCCGCCCAAACACGCGCCGCAGCGGGAGTAGGCAGGTTCTTTCTGAGATTCGGCCATTCCTTAGCCTGGTGGGCGGGAGGATGCCAGGGCTCGCTCCGCCTCGCTCCACCCGAAGCCTCCCTGGTAGCCCCAGCCCAAGCACGCGCTGCATCCCGAGCCGCGTGGTGCCGGCCTAGCCTTGGCTAGTCGGTGGGCGGGAGGACGCCCGGGCTCGCCCCGCCTCGCTCCGATCCACAGCCTCCTGGGACGCCCCCACCCTTGCGCGTGCCGCGCCGGGCCCATCAGTGCCGGCCCAGCTTCAGCCCATCCTGAGCCGAGTGGGCCGCGAGGACGCAGTGCCAAGTCTGTCGTTCCCGGCCCCGCTTACCCAGAAATAGTTTTTGTTCTTTGACTCGGTGTCCGTGCTATGTAAAGTCAAGTAAATCAATTAAGTTTTGGTCCGAAAGTTTGCAAAGTAATTTGCTAAATACTTTTATTCTCTGCGTTCGCTTGAACTGTCAATTATGTGGTTAAATTTTCGAGTGCGGTGGCTCACGCCTGTAATCCCAGCACTTTGGGAGGGTGAGGCCAGGTCACCCGAGGTCAGGAGTTCGAGATCAGCCTGACCAACCTAGTGAAACCCCGTTTCTACTGAAAATACAAAAATTAGTTGGGCGTGTTGTCGAGCGCCTCTAATTCCAGCTACTTGGGAGGCTGAGGCAGGAGAATCACTTCAACCCGGGAGGCGGAGGCTGCAGTGAGCCCAGATCAGGGCACTGAACTTCAGCCTGGGCGACAGAGCGAAACCCCGTCTAAAAAAAATAAAATAAAATAACAGAAGGCGGCCGGGCACGGTGGCTCAAGCCTGTAATCCCAGCACTTTGGGAGGCCGAGACGGGCGGATCACGAGGTCAGGAGATCGAGACCATCCTGGCTAACACGGTGAAACCCCGTCTCTACTAAAAAATACAAAAAACTAGCCGGGCGAGGTGGCGGGCGCCTGTAGTCCCAGCTACTCGGAGGCTGAGGCAGGAGAATGGCCTAAACCCGGGAGGCGGAGCTTGCAGTGAGCTGAGATCCGGCCACTGCACTCCAGCCCAGGCGACAGAGCGAGACTCCGTCTCAAAAAAAAAAAAATAAATAAATAACAGAAGGCAGTCTCTTACTGGCAAGGTACTTCCTGACATCAGGGACAAAGCAGAGAGGGAACCAATCCAGAAAAAGGATTATTGTCCAGGTCTTCTTGTACAACGGAAAGACAGGTGGCTGGTGTTTATCTTTTCCCTTCAAGGCTTGAGGGTTAGCAGCTGCATAGATAAGGGCAGTGCTGATCATAAACCCACCTGTATTTGCACAAAAATATTAGCCTGTCCCTTCCTGACTTAAATCCTGGTGCTTGCTTCTCTTCCTTACTGATAAATGTCCTTTGTGGCATTTGTTTTTCCAGAATAGGGCACTTGCATATGCACCAAAAGCCTGTTCAGGCAGACACCCTTTCTTCTCAGTCATTTCCTTAATGGTGTCTAGGAACTCATTTGCTCCCTCTTGGTCAGCAGAAGCTGCTTCTCCTGTTATATTGACATATTTTAAACCAAACCTTTCCAAATTTATCAAACCGTCCTTTACTGGCATAAAATTGTTTAGCTTTAGATGCTTCACCTTCCTTTTGCTTCAAGTTGTCCTATAATGACTTTGCTTGTTCTGAAATCATATTAGAATATATAAGTATGTTTTCTTCTTTTTTCTTTTTCTTTTTTTTTTGAGATGGAGTCTCACTCTGTCGCCCAGGCTGGAGTGCAGTGGTGTGATCTCGGCTCACTGCAACCTTCAACTCCCTGCTTCAATCAATTCCCCTGCCTCGGCCTTCCGAGTAGCTGGGATTACAGGCGTGTGCCACTACGCCTGGCTAATTTTTTTGTATTTTTAGTAGAAATGGGGTTTCGCCACGTTGGCCAGGCTGGTCTCGAACTCTTGACTTAAGGCAGTCCGACCACCTCTGCCTCCTAAAGTGTTGGGATTACAGACGTGAGCCACCGCACTAGCCAGGTATGTTTTTCTTACAGCAATCCTGTACCCACATAAAAGCTGCATTGTGTTTTGTTGTTGTTGTTTTGTTTTTTTTTGAGACAGAGTCTTGCTCTGTCACCCAGGCTGGGGTGCAGTGGCATGATCTCAGCTCACTGCAACCTCTGCCTCCTGGGTTCAAGCGATACTTCTGCCTCAGTCTCCCGAGTAGCTGGGATTACAGGTGTGCACCACCACGCCCAGCTAATTTTTGTATTTTCAGTAGAGACAGGGTTTCACCATGTTGGCCAGGCTGGTCTCAATCTCCTGACCTCAGGTGATCTGCCCACTCCCAAAATGCTGGGATTACAGGTGTGAGTCACTGTACCCGGCCAAAAGCTGCATTTTCAATATGAGATAAAAAGATATTTCAGGGCCAGGCATGGTGGCTCACGCCTGTAATCCCAGCATTTTGGGAGGCCAAGGTAGGAGTATTGCTTGAGCCTAGTAGTTTGAGACCAGCCTAGGCAAAATCGTGAGACCTCATCTCTACAAAAATTAAAAAATAAAAATAAACTATAAAAAAAGGTATTTCACAAAAAGCGCAAGGTTTTTGTGCCTGCTGGTGTGGCTGTGGTCATGGTTGCACAATTTTTTAAAATTTTACAATGGGCCTTACAATGGATTCATTTATCTTGAAATGGTAGGCAACCACAGCTGCAGATTTATAGTACATAACAAGCAATTCAACTTTTTCTTGTAATGTCACGACTTTTCTCTGCTTCTTGAGAGCACTTCCAGCATCACTAGTGGCACTTTGTACTGGTCCCCTGATGTTGTTCAAGGCTTATGGTATTGCACTGAATATGGTGAAAACACTCAAGAACCTCAAGAGATCACTTTTTATTGTGATACACAGTTTACTGAAGAGAGGAACTGCTCTGATGATTAGCATCACAGTTTTAAGCAGATACTGGCAACACTTGACTCACTAAAACAGGAGGCAGTTAGAAAATTGCAGTAGTACAGTACGTACTAGTTTATAGAGTTATGTTTTTTTTGTGGGGGGGCTTTCACATTTGTTGATTTTTATTGGCGATCTCTTTTTCAATACAATTTATGCCCTCATCCCCATTTCCAGTCTGATTATACAAGTGCTAAGTGGCAGAAAGGTCTGGAATAAATACATTAAAAAAAAAAAAAAGAGGCAAAGCTGTGAAACTAAGTTGCATGCAACAGGTTCTATGAAGGTGGGGGAAGTGTGTGAGAAATAAAGCAGAGTAAGACAATGTAATTGGAAAGTTTTAGCTAAAGTTCTTTTCAGTCATCTTTGTCTTTTACTCCATGTTTCAGGATGCTTGTGAACTCAATGTAATTGAAATTCCCCTTTTTGTCAATAGGTGCTTCTCTGTACAGCTCATCCACCTCCTCATCTGTAAACTGATTCCCCCATGGTTATCAGCAGCTCTCTCAGGTAATCTTCCTGAATGGTGCCTGTTCTTCATCAAAGCAAGCAAAAGCATTTCTGATGACATCTTCAGGATCTGTGCCATTTAACTTCTCACCAAACATGGTGAGGAACATGGTGAAATTAATGGGCCCTGGTGCCTCATTCATCATAGCATCAAGGTATGCATCAGTGGGATTCTTCTCTAGAGAAGTAATCTAACATATCATGCAAATCTTCCTTGTTGATGAAACCATCTCTGTTCTGATCAGTCGTGAAGGCCTCTTTGAACTCCCGAATCTGTGACTGGTCAAACATGGCAAACACATTGGATGTCGCGCACTGCAGGCGCTTCTTGGTGGTCTTAGTCTATGCCTTTTTGCTCGACATGGTGGTTGTTTAATTCTGGCGCCAAACCCCAGAACCGGGGCCACTCTGTGCAAGATGGTGAGTGACAGCGAAGAGTGCGGGACTGTGGCTGAACAGTGGCAGCTATGGAGTTATGATTTAATATTGCATTTTAAATTTGCTTACATGTACAGTCTATGTTTTCATAAAATTTAACTTTTAATAGATTTGTGTATTTTGGAGTAGTGAATGATAGACCAGTATCTACATATATCTTTTGCATTCAAGATATCTGTAGGCCACACAGTTCATCTATGAACTTTTCTTTTTTTGGTTTTTGAGACAGAGTTTTGCTCTTGTTGCCCAGGCTGGAGTGCAATGGCACCACCTCAGCTCATTGCAACCTCCACCTCCTGGGTTCAAGCAATTCTCCTGCCTCAGCCTCCCAAGTAGCTGGGATTACAGGCATGTGCCACCATTCCTGGCTAATTTTGTAATTTTCCTAGAGACGGGGTTTCTCCATGTTGGTCAGGCTGGTCTCGAACTCCCAACCGAAGGTGATCACCCGCCCGCCTTGGCTTCCCAAAGTGCTGGGATTACAAGCATGAGCCACTATGCCTGGCCTGTGAATTTTTCAAGTTGTCACAAAGCTCCAAACAAATTTCCAATATATTTATTGAAAAAAAAACAATTGTGGCCCTACACAGTGGCTCATTCCTGTAACCCCAGCACTTTGGGAGGCCAAGGTGCATGGATCACAAGGTCAAGAGATCGAGACCATCCTGGCCAACATGGTGAAATCCTGTCTCTACTAAAAATACAAAAATTAGCCAGACATGATGGTGTGCACCTATAATCCCAGTTACTCAGGAGGCTGAGGCAGGAGAATTGCTTGAACCCAGGAGGCAGAGGTTGCAGTGAGCTGAGATCACACCACTGCACTCTAGCCTGGTGACAATGAGAGTCTTATCTCAAAAAAAATAAAATAAAATAAAAAATTGCATATACCTGTGCACTTCAAACTTATGTTGTTCAAGGGTCTAATGCATAATTTTTCAGTAAACTCAATTAGTGGATTCCCCAAATTGTGGGATAAACCTTTTATGTAAATTCATGTGTTTTATAGATATGTGAAGAAATGACACAATACACTAATTACAGCCTTATTAAAATCGCAACTCTATTATAGATTTTGCATGTCAAGAAATCCTCAGACTATGTTCCTGACTTCACTGAGGGTTTCAGAGGATAAATCAGGGGTCAGACTGGTAGAGTCACATAGAGAAAGAAAGAAAATAAGAAAAATGCTAGGAAAACCAGGCAGCATCTCAATTACACCAGAATGGTCTTCACAAACTGGCATCACTACTATGCTGGTAATAAATTTGCAAATATCACACACCTCTTCTAGTGTAAGTAGAAAACACAGACATTCAGGCTAGGTGCAAGGGGCTCACACCTGTAATCCCAGCACTTTGGGAGGCCAAGATTGCTTGAACCCAGGAGTTCAAGACTAGCCTGGGCAACACGACAAGACCTCATCTCTACAAAAAAATTTAAAAATTAGCTGGGTGTGGTGGGGCACAGTTGTAGTCCCAGCTACTTGGGAGGCTGAGGTGGGAGGATCCATTGAGTCCAGGAGGTTCAGAGTGCAGTGAGCTGTGATTGTGCCACTGCACTCCGGCCTGGGTGAGAGCAAGACAATCTCAAAAAAAAAAAAAAAAAGGCATGCAGAGCTGATTTTTTGTTTTTAGTATCCACACATCTAAAAGTTGAATAATTAAAGAAAAATTAATCAGCACTGATGGACTTTGGAAGAGTATTAAATTAGCTTTTCCCTTTAAAGTAGACCTCAGGCTTAACTTACCTCCAGCTCTTTTGATTCTGATAGCCTGTATGCCTATACTGTATAAGCTAAAGAGTACATCAGTCCTTTCTCTCACTTTAAATTCAGACTAGGACTACAAAATTTTAGTTAGAAATTACAGATTTATTTTTATATTTTGAAAAATGCATAATAGAAAACAAAAATAAACAACCAGGCATATCAACATTTGTGACATACACACACAAACACAAATGAATATAGGAAATAACATCAAGAAAAAGCATAGTATGTTTTGAAACCAATGTGGGGTATGAACAGATTTTTGATGAAATACAACTAAAGGCTATGCCTATGTAATGTTTGAGATATTACCACTCTTATCCTACTAGTAAAAATTAGCAAAGTAGGCTTTAAAACACGATTCCTGTTGTTTTAGCCGGATTTATTTTGGTAATGATCCTGCTTCCTTATAAACAACTATTTTACTCATCATTGTTGAAGTCTTCTTGTGTTAAGGAGTGCAATGAGGCCACGCATGGTGGCTAACACCTGTACTCCCAGCACTTTGGGAGGCTGAGGTGGGAGGATCATTTGAACCCAGTAGTTCGAGACCAGCCTCGAAAACATGGCAAAACCCCGTCTCTACAGAAAATACAAAAATTAGCCAGGCATGGTGGCACATGCCTATAGTTCCAACTACTTGGGAGGCTGAGGTGGGAGGATCACTTGAGCCTGAGAGGTCAAGGCTGCAGTGAGCCAAGATCAGGCCATACCACACTCTTAGCACTCTCAGCAACCTGGGTGACAGAGTGAGATCCTGTCTTCGAAAAGAAAAAAACAAAAAACAAAACTGATGTACACGTTTTATAGCAAAACAGAACCCCAAGTCTAAAAGTAAAATAAGCCAAGGATAGTTACAATACTGATTAAAAGAGTATATCCCGAGGCAGTTGTTAGTATATCACTCTCTATTATATGCACAATAACCTCAGATAGGTAAAATATCTGAGCATTTTGCAAGGTAAACCTCCAAAGTTATACCACAATGTGCCCTTTTCTTTGCTGTTTCTTCTGTGCCTATTTCTACAGCTGCCAGTGAACACTCAGGAACTGTTTTGTGTGCCAGGGTCTCCAAGACTACCTCCAGGTTCCATGATTTGCTAGAATTCACAAGACTCAGCATATCACCACACAGGTATGATTTATTACAGCAAAAGCATATGAAGCAAAACAGCAAAGAGAAGAGGTACAGAGGCAAAGTCTGGGGGAAACCAGGTACAAGTTCCCAGAGTCCCCTAACAGTGGAGTCACACATATGTGTTGTTTCATTCCACCAGCAACTGAATTGTGACAACATGTGAGAAATATTGTTTACCAGGGAAGCTTGTTAGAGATACAGTGCCCAGGGTTTTTACTGGGGGCTGGTCATATAAGGTACCTTCTACCTACCATGTACCAAAATTCTAGACTCCCAGGAAGAAAGCAGGTGTTCAGCACACACCACATTGTACAAACAGGTTAGTTACCATGAACCACTCTTTTCAGTGAGTGGAGCCCTCCTGTTAAGGTTTCAATATGTCCCCCAAGTTCAAGTGTTGGAAATTTAATTGACATTGTAAAAGTGTTATGAGACCTTTAACAAGTGATCAGGTAAGGAGGGCTTTGCCCTCATTAGTGAATTAGTGCTGCTATCTCAGGAGTGGGCTCATGATAAAAGGCTAAGTTTAGACCCATATATCTTTCTCATGCTCACTTGCCATATGACGCCTTCTGCCATGGCAAGACCCTCGCTAGATGCTGGCGCCATGTTCTTGGATTGTCTAGCCTCCACACCCATCAACCAAATAAACTTCTATTCATTATAAAATAGTTTGTGCAGTTCTGTTATGACAGCAGAACAGACCAAGACACCTGATATCTAAGTTCCCAGATGCAACAGCCAAGGACGAACCTTATCATCAGGCCTTTCAAAGGATAAGTCAGGCTGGCTATGTTACTCTTTTCTGCATACTTAGTGACATTCCCATAGGAATAATCACCATAGACATTTTCAGATTCAAGAAGACTCTTCTAATTTAGAAATATCTTTTTTTTTTTGAAGACAGAGTCTTGCTCTGTTGCCCAGGCTGGAGTGTGGTGGCACAATCTGGGTGCACTGCAACCTCTGTCTCCTGGGCTCAAGTGATTCTCCTGCCTCAGCCTCCTGAGTAGCTGAGATTACAGGCGCATGCCACCATGCCTGGCGAATTTTTGTTTTCTTTTTTTTGGAGATGGAGTCTTGCTCTGTCGCCCAGGCTGGAGTGCAGTGGCACAATCTCGGCTTACTGTAACCTCTGCCTCCTGTGTTCAAGTGATTCTTCTGCCTCAGCCTCCCAAGTGGCTGGGATTACAGGCATCCACCACCATGCCTGGCTAATTTTTTATATTTCTACTAGAGACGGGGTTTCACCATGTTGTCCAGGCTGGTCTCAAACTCCTGACCTCAGGTGATGCACCCACCTGGGTTGGCCTCCCAGAGTGTTGGGATTATAGGCGTGAGCCACTGCGCCCAGCCTAATTTTTGTATTTTTTGTAGAGACAGTTGTTTCACCATGGTGGCCAGGCTGGTCTTGAACTCCTGACCTCGTGATCCGCCCACCTAGGCCTCCCAAAGTACAGGCATGAGCCACTGTGTTTGGCCAGAAACACACTTTTGTTTTTGAAATGTATGGTCCAGGCTGTAGCACAGTGGTGTGATCATGGCTTACTGCAACCTTGACCTCCCAGGCTTAGGTGATCCTCTTACCTCAGCCTCCTGAATAGCTGGGACTACAGGCACGCACCACCATGGTCGGCAAATTTTTTTGTATATTTTGTAGATACGGGCTTTCACCATGTTACCCAGGCTGGTCTTGAACTCCTGGGTTTAAGCGATCTGCCCGCCTCAGCCTCCCAAGTGTTAGGACTACAGGTGTGAGCCACCACACCAGACCATAAACACACATTTTATTTTATTTTATTTTATTTTGAGACGGAGTCTCACTCTGTCGCCCAGGCTGGAGTGCAGTGGCCGGATCTCAGCTCACTGTAACCTCCGCCTCCCAGGTTTACGCCATTCTCCTGCCTCAGCCTCCCGAGTAGCTGGGACTACAGGCGCCCGCCACCTCGCCCAGCTAGTTTTTTGTATTTTTTAGTAGAGATGGGGTTTCACCAGGTCAGCCAGGATGGTCTAGATCTCCTGACCTCGTGATCCACCCGTCTCGGCCTCCCAAAGTGCTGGGATTACAGGCTTGAGCCACCGCGCCCGGCCAAACACACATTTTTTTAAAAAAGAGAATTTTCTGCCTGAGAAATGGTTAATTCACTTATGTTAATAAATTGTCATGGCTATTTTTTATCTTCTCTAGTTTTACTGAAAGGTAGAATAAAAATATACGAAAAACAAAGGAAAAGTCAGTTTGGTCTTAATTAACCTGAGATCTTGATACTCCAACATAAAGCAGGTTCTTTCAGTATTACTAGCAGCAAAGACTATTAATACCCATGTTACAGTCAACTAGAAATAGACGTCATATGACTACACATAATTAAGCAAAAATAAAGTTGATGACTACTTGGTATTAATAGTTTGGACATGAACTTTAGAAGTAAAAGGTAAAGGAGGCATAATAATATCATGTTTATAAAGATAACTTTCTTCAGCTAATATTTGGGGGATACAAGACGAAACTTCATTTTGTTGTTTACGCCACTTGAGTATATTCTCTGCCAGTTCTTCTGTCTCAGTCACCAATATATCCATCTTTGCTAAAGCCTGGTTCTGTAACATTTGAAAAGGGAAACAGGAGAAATTATGTCTCTTATTAATTCATTATATCATGAATAATTGATACCAAAGGTTAACACCTGATCTTTTTCCAGCCCCTTACTTCACAAGTTCCTTACAACTATGCCTTCCCACTTTATAGTACAAACCTACTCTTTTTGAGTTCACCTCTTTTGTCTTCAATAATCACTCAATGCAGATGACCCTCAATTTATATTGCTAAACCTAACCTCCTTCAGGCTCCTAAAATTCAGGCCCACATTTAAGACTATTGGTAATCTCTATCTGGATGTACCTTCAATATCTCAAACTCAGTTTAACTACAGTTCAACAATGATTGACCATTTACTACATGTGCAAGATGTGTCAAAAAACAAACTAACTTCTTTAACCCACACTTGATCCTACTTACCTTCAAGTCACCCAGACTAGAAACTTCATTATCTTTGATGTGTCCCTTGTCTAATTCATAGCCAAGTTCTAAAAATTTGATCTCCAAAATCTAAAAAAATTATCTTCTGTATTTCTATGCTTTAAATCTTTTATCTGAATGACTGTAAATTAGTCTCCAGGTTTTTCTGCCTTTGGTTTCTCTGCCTAGTCTTCTAACCCAGAGCTGATCAAACTTTTTTTTTTGAGACAGGGTCTCTTTCTGTCGCTAGGCTGGAGTGCAGTGTCACATCTCGGCTCACTGCAACCTGCCTCCCAAGTTCAAGCGATTCTCTTGCCTCGGCCCCTCGAGTAGCTGGGACTACAGGCGTGCGCCACCACACCCTGTTAATTTTTGTATTTTTAGTAGAGATGAGGTTTCACCATGTTGGCCAGGATGGTCTCGATCTCCTGACCTTGTGATTCGCCCGCCTCAGCCTCCCAAAGTGCTGGGATTACAGGCGTAAGCCACCGCACCTGGCCTGAGCTGATCGAACTTTAATGTGCACAAGAATCACCTGAGGAACTTGTTAAACCATAGATTCTGATTCTGAAGGTCTAGGGTGCATGATGTCTGTAGTTTTGTATTTAAAACAAGCTTCCAAGCGATGCTGATACTCTCTGCCAATACTTAGGAGTAGCAAGGCTCAGTCTGCTCTATCCAATATTTTCTCCATGATTAAGGCACAGTTCTAATCAAGTCACTCCTCCGCACCCTTCTCTAAAAAAAGAACACACACACACACACACACACACACACACACACACACACACACATATTCAATGGCTCCCCAATACTCAGACAGTAAAGTCTAAGATTCTTAGTCTGGTTTTTAAGGCCCTGCATAAACTAACCCTGAGCTAATCTCCTCAATGCCTTTAGGCACCAGCCAAAGTGGAGTATCACTTTTCCCCCATACTACCTGGGTTCTTTGACTTAGCTTATATGTCTTTCCTCACATTGCTCCTTTTGGCCAACCTATTCTTTCTGATGCATGCCCAAATTTCAACTGTTCATTAAGATTCAGCTTACTTTGGCAAGCGCAGTGGCTCAGGCATTTAATCCCAACACTTTGGGAGGCCGAGGTAGGTGGATCACCTGAGGTCAGGAGTTGGAGACCAGCCTGGTCAACATGGCAAAACCCTGTCTCTACTAAAAATACAAACTATTAGCAGGGCGTGGTGGTGGGCGCCTGTAATCCCAGCTACTTGGGAGGCTGAGGCAGGAGAATCGCTTGAACCCAAGAGGCGGAGGTTGCAGTGAGCCAAGATTATGCCATTGCACTCCAGCCTGGGTAACAAGAGTGAAACTCTGTCTCAGAAAAAAAAAAAAGATTCGGCTTACTGCCAACACCTAAATAAATCTTTATTGAAGCCGGACGTGGTGGCTCATGCCTGTGATCTCAGCACTTTGAGAGGCTGAGGCAGGTGCCTCACTTGAGCTTAGGAGTTCAAGACCAGTCTAGGCAACACAGTGAGTACTCATCTCTATTTAAAAAACAAAACAAAAACTTAATTGAAGTCTTCCTACCCCTGTCCTACTCAGAATCCTCCTAAACTGGAAGTAATTCCTCCCTTTTCTATGCTCAATAGATGGCATCTCTTTATAATTCTCTGCTGTATCGATTATGCAAATACAATCCTATAAAGTAGAAAATACATATTTTATAGCTGTCTCACCAAACATTGAGAATTTGAAGGCAGGGTTTGGTCATATCTATCTTTCACAATACATGTAGCATAGCCACAGCACAATGAAGGCAACACACGTTTATTAAATGTTGGAATAAAATAATTTAAAATGGCTTCTAAAGAAAAATTATATGAAAAAGAAAATGCTAAATCCAAGGTCTAAATAAATAAACACTTCTTTTTTTTTTTTTTTTGGGGAAATGGAGTCTTGCTCTGTTGCCCAGGATGGAGTGCAGTGGCATGATCTCGGCTCACTACAACCTCTGCCTCCCAGTTTCAAGCAATTCTCCTGCCTCAGCCTACTGGGTAGCTGGAATTACAGGTGCGCACCACCACGCCCAGCTAATTTTGGTATTTTCAGTAGAGATGGAGTTTCACCATGTTGGCCAGGCTGGTCTCCAACTCCTGACTTCAAGTAATCCACCTGCCGCGGCCTCCCAAAGTGCTGGGATTACAGGCGTGAGCCACCATGCCTGGCCAAGAAAACACTTCTTGATTTAAAAAATAACTAGCTCGTAATATTAGCTATTAAAAAGCTAAACTGGGCGAGCATACCTCTAAGATTCTAGTATCAAATAACTAAAGATAGTTATATTAATACTCACCATTTTCTTTAGGTTTGCAGCTAAATGAGGAATATTTCTAATTGTTTCAAGGTGGGTTTCTAATCTCTCAATGAAAGTCACAGCCAATTCCAGCAAATGTACCATATATCTGAAAGAGAAAGAAAAAAGTCAACCATTTTTTTAAGTTTAAATGTTTTGCGTTCTTTTTCTTTTCCTTTAATCAGGACTTTTAATTTGAGATAAGAATTACAATCAACCTAGAGAGCCAATAACAACCTTTCTGCATTCATAGAAATATTAGTGATTAAAAAAAGGTCCTTCTCTTTCACTTTAAGCAACCTGTCATCCAATAAAAAAATGGAAAGAGACAACAGTAATCATATGTGGAATCCAACTTAATGTTAAAGAAACCTCAATGTTAATCATAATCATTTTCTCATATAAGTAAAGGAATTTCTGGCAGGGTGCGGTGGCTCAAGCCTATAATCCCAGCACTTTGGGAGGCCAAGGCGGGCGGATCACGAGGTTAGGAGATCGAGACCATCGTGGCTAACACGGTGAAACCCCGTCTCTACTAAAAAATACAAAAAACTAGCCGGGTGAGGTGGCGGGCGCCTGTAGTCCCAGCTACTCGGGCAGCTGAAGCAGGAGAATGGCGTGAACCTGGGAGGCAGAGCTTGCAGTGAGCAGAGATCCGGCCACTGCACTCCAGCCCGGGCCACAGAGCGAGACTCCATCTCAAAAAAAAAAAAAGTAAAGGAATTTCCCTAGATTAAAAAACCCCATTCTGTTTCCTTTTTTTTTTTGAGATGGAGTCTCACTATGTCACCAGGCTGGAGTGCAGTGGTGCAATCTCAGTTCACTACAAACTCCGCCTCCTGGGTTCAAGCAATTCTCCTGCCTCAGCCTCCTGAGTAGCTGGGATTAGAGGCACATGCCACCATGGCCAGCTAATTTTTGTATTTTTAGCAAAGACGGGGTTCATTATGTTGGCCAGGATGGTCTCGATCTCCTGACCTCATGATCTGCCCGCCTTGGCCTCCCAAAGTGCTGGGATTACAGGCATGAGTCACCTCGCCCGGCCCCATTTCTTTCTTTTTGAGACAGAGTCTCACTCTGTTGCCCAGGCTGGAATGCAGTGGCACAATCTCGGCTCACTGTAACCTCCACCTCCTGGGTTCAAGTGATTCTTGCACTTCAGCCTCCTGAGTAGCTGAGATTACAGGCGTGCACCACTGCACTCAGTTACTTTTTGTATTTTTAGTAGAGACAGGGTTTTGTCATGTTGGCCAGGCTGGTCTCAAAGTCCTGGCCTCAAGTGATCCACCCATCTTGGCCTCCCAAATTATTAGGATTACAGGCATGAGCTATGACGTCCGGCCTCATTCCATTTCAATCTACTCATTCTCTGTGAAGAATGAAGACAATAAGGATAAATGTACTTCATTGAAATAGCCTACATAGAAAGCTACTTTGAATCTCTGCATTTCCAAAAACTCTTTCAAATCATTGCCCAGTTCTTAGATGTAGTACAATGTATATGCTAAGGGTAATGATAATGTACTAAAGAGATACTGAATATAGCCACAGGAAAGGGGTTTTGTTTTGTTTTTTGTTTTGAGACAGAGTCTCACTCTGTTGCCTAGGCTGGAGTGCAGTGGCACAATCTCAGCTTACTGCAACCTCTGCCTCCTGGGTTCATGTGATTTTTCCTGCCTCAGCCTCACCAGTGGCTGGTATTACAGGCATGTGCCACCATGCCCAGTATATTTTGTATTTTTTGGTAGAGACAGGGTTTCATCATGTTGGCCAGGCTGGTCTCGAACTCCTGGTCTCAAGTGATCAGCCCACCTCGGCCTCCCAAAGTGTTGGGATTACAGGCGTGAGCCACTGTGCCCAGCCTTGTTTTCTTTTTTTGGAAGAATAAGTTTTTGTGTATCTACTGTTTTCCTACAAAATAAAAAATCTGACACTTAAGAGAAGATACTGATTTGCTTAAGCTAGTGAGGCATTGGTGGAGAAAGTTAGCAATGAGATCCCCAGATGCTTGCTTCTTATTTATTTGAGACAGGGTCTCACTCTGTTACCCAGGCTGGTGCAATCACAGCTCACTGCAGAGTTGACCTTCTGGGCTCAGGTCATCCTCCCAGCTCAGCCTCCCAGGTAGCTAGGAATACAGGTGTGTGCCATCATGCTTTGCTCATTTTTTTTTTTGTAGAAGTGGGATTTTGCCATGGTGCCCAGGCTGGTATTTATCATTAGTCATAATCTACATCTTCAATTTGATACTTGTAATACTGTGAGGAAGAAGGCAATATAAGTCATCTCCATTCTATTTATTGGGAAACCAAGTGAAAAATTTAAATCATTTGCTCAAGGCTTTGAGGCATATAAACAGTAGAGATGAGAACAGAATCCAGGTTTTTTCCTCCCTTAGTTGATAGTGTTTTTATCTGCCCCAGTTAAACACCCACAATAGAATTTTTACATATAGGCAACATTAACTCAATGAATTTACTTTACAACAATGAATTTACTTCACATACAATTTTTGTTACATGTTATGGATCGAATTTCTTTCACTAAAGTCATAATTTGTAATTCCCAAAACACAATGGCCAAATTCTTTATTTTTGCCATAGGTATAGTGGTTTAAAAGCAACGATTTTCTTTTTGGTTTAATATATCAACATTAATAATGTTAACAAATAGAATCACTAATTGTTTTATGAATTCTGCTGCACAGTAACTGCAAAACAAAAAGTAAACTGAGAAAACAGGTGTAACTGTTAATTTCTACTTTTCAGTCTAACCTGTGATAAACAGCTTCAATAGGTAAGTTTTCCTGGCACATGGGTTTCAACAGTCTTTGCCTAAGGGATCTCTTCTCTTTCAGCACTGCTTCCAAATGATTATTCATGCTTTGCAGAGTATGACACTTCTGAGCTATACAAATTAAAAACAGTAATGACAGTTAGCAATAGGACAAATAACAGAATCACTAATAATTTCTTCTTTGCCTTGGTTTAACACCACCAATGTCAAAAATTCATCCCATCATTACCCTCCTGTCTCCTCTTTGCTATCTTTAATACCAATACCAATTTCATTTTCAACAATTTTCTTTTAGTCGGTTTTTGTATATGTAATATATTTCTATTATCTCTTTTCCTAGTGATAACCAAATCTAGTGCTAAATTCTTTCTCTGTGTTTCTCATCTCTACCTCTTATTCAGTTCTTATAGCCAGAGCTGTATTCTTAACACAAAGTTTTTTTTTCCTATCTCTGACTCTAATAGTCTATAAAAGACTATCGAAAAAGAGTCACCTTAGCTGGTGCGCTAGCTCATACCTGTAATCGCAGTGTTTTGGGAGACTGAACTGGGAGAACTGAGGCCAGGGGTTTGAGACCAGCCTGGGCAACATAGTAAAACCTCATCTCTACAAAAAAATTGAAAAAAAAAAAAATAGCTGGGCATGGTGGCACATGCCAGTAGTCCTAGCTACTTGAGAGAATCAGTTGAAACCAGGTGTTAAAGTTACAGTGACCTGTACTTCAGCCTGGGTGACAGGGTAACACTCTTAAAGTCATCTTACAAGCTATTTCTGATTATCTCATTATTTTCCCCATTCAGTTAATGGCTACCAATTGACCTTTCTTTAAAATTCTTATTTTGAAAAAATTCAGATTTGCAGAAAAGTTTCAAAAAAATCGGTGAACTCACATAGACATTTAATTTATATTCACTGATTGTTAACATTTGGCTACATTTTCTTTTTATCTTCCTTCTCTCTCTCTCTACTCTCTCACTCTCTCTCTCTCTCTCTCTCTCTATTTTTGCTGATCCATTTGAGAGTAAGCTGCAGACAGATATTTTTTCCCTGTGAAACGTTAGCATGTATTTCCCAAGAACAGGAACATTCTCCTATATACAACTACAGCACATTATCAAATTCAAAAATTTAACATTGATACAATACTACCAATATTTAATACAGCCCATATTTAAACATCACTAAGTATCCCAATAATGTCCTTTACAGCAAAAAGAATTTTAATTTTTGAGACAGGGTCTCACTCTCACCCACGTTGTAGTGAAGTGCTATGATCACAACTCATTGCAGCCTCGACCTCCCAGGCTCAAACAATCCTCCTGCCTCAGACTTTCATGTAACTGGTACTTCAGGTACATGCTACAATGCCTGGCTAGTTTTTGTATTTTTTGTAGAGACAGGGTTTCACCATGTTGCCCAGGCTGATCTTGAACTCCCGGGCTCAAGCAATCCACCCACGTTGGCCTCCCAAAGTGCTGGGTTTACAGGCGTGACTCTCCACACCTGGCCACAAGAAAACTTTCTCGTCAAATATTCAATACATTGCCAGCCATGGTGGTATGCACCTGTGATCCCAGCTACTTGGGAGGCTGATTTGGGAGGATTGCTTGCGCCATTCAAGACTACCCTAGGCAACATAGGAAGACCCCATCTCATTAAAAAAAAAATCAATCCATGATCATACAGTGCTTTAGTTGTCATGTCTCTTTAGTCTCCTTTAATCTGAAAGTTCCTCAGACTTTTCTTTCAAGTTCTCCTGACTTTGAAGAGCCAATTTAGTCACTTTTTATGCTGTTTGTACCACTCAAGCCAACAGAACTTCTATTTCAGCATAGAAATAGACGACTTCGTTAGCTTTGGAACAACACCTGGAAAAACGACAGTGCATCATAATTTGACTGACTGGTGCTTATTACAGTAATCCAAGAAAAAGCTGAAATTCCAGTGATTATCCACTTAACTAAAACCAAACCACTTACCCAAAAAGAAAGGATGAACAACATCTGCTGTATCTTTTTCTAGTTTCAAGAGTTCAATTTCCAGGTTTTTCTACATGAGGAACAAAAGTAACATTTAGCTCAATGAGAGAGTATCCGGGGCCAGGCACGGTGGCTCACTCCTGTAATCCCAGCACTTTGGTAGGCCGAGGTGGGTGGATCACCTGAGGTCAGGAGTTCGAGACCAGCCTGGCCAACATGGTGAAACCCCATCTCTACTAAAAATAAAAAATTAGCTGGGTGTGGTGGTGCGCACCTGTAGTCCCAGCTACTTGGGAGGCTGAGATGGGAAGATCACATTTTGTTTTTGAGATTGGGTCTCCGTCTGTCACCCAGGCTGGAGTACAGCGGCGCAAACATGGCTCACTGCAGCCTCGACCTCCTAGGCTCAAGTGATCCTCCCACCTCAGCCTCCCAAGTAGCTGGGACTACAGGTGGGACTACGGGTGTGTGCCACCATGTCTGGTTACTTTTTAAATTTTTCTGTAGAGACGGGATCTCCCTATGTTGCCCATACGGGGTCTCAAACTCCTGGGCTCAAGCAGTCCTCTCACCTTGGCCTCCCAAAGTGCGAGGATTATAGGTGTGAGCCACTACACCTGGCCAGCTTTTGTTTTTGTTTTCCTATACTAGAAGTACAAGGAGAAAAGTTCAGTCTGGGCGCGGAGACTCACACCTGTAATCCCAGCACTTTGGGAGGCCGAGGCAGGCAGATCACAAGGTCAGGAGATCGAGACCATCCTGGCTAACACGGTGAAACCCCGTCTCTACTAAAAATACAAAAAATTAGCCAGTGGGAGTAGTGGGCGCCTGTAGTGCCAGCTACTCAGGAGGCTGAGGCAGGAAAATGGTGTGAACCTGGGAGGCGGAGCTAGGAGTGAGCCGAGATCGTGCCACTGCACTCCAGCCTCCAGCCTGGGTGGCAGAATGAGACTGTCTCAAAAAAAAAAAAAAAAAAAAAGAAAGTGAAAAGCTCAACATGATTTACCTGGTAGATTTCAGCTTCAATGTCTGTGATCTGCTGTAGTCTGGTGAAGTTCACAAAACAAGAAGCTGTTTTCTTAGACAAGTTTAACATCTCCTATTGGTAAACGAACAAGGAAAGTAGCAGAATGTCACAAAAAGTTTCTATGTACATTGGAATAGCATGCTCATAGTCTAAAATATGAGAATATATTATGTCCAACACTGCCTTTGAAGTACAAAGTAAAACAGTAGCAATGTGTAATTCTTGTTTTAGAACCTTCACCATCACAAATCACTTGCTCAAATATTAAAAAAAAATAAGAGAAACAAACAACACACTCCCTTTGTATTATTTCCTAAGGTATCATACAAAATAGATTTGTATTACTGATAGTTTATCAAAGGATTCTAAGACTAAAGTTGTTGGAGAATCACCTCTATCTTTCCAAATGACTCAGGCCCAGTCTCTCTGAGCTTCTGGGGTTGAAATCAAATACTTTTCCCCTTCATGGAATCATTTATCTGATTCGCTAAATGACCTCAGTTGGCTACAAGTCATTCATACTGTGTATATTCACATTCTTATCTTTCAGTTAAAGGATTATTTGTATCCAGGCATAATTATTCTTTCAAAAGGTTACCCCTTCTTTTTTATCCTTTCATTCCATGAGTCCATGCACATTATCTCAGAATTGAGTATTGTGCATCCCTAGACTTCATCCATAATTTTCTCTATCATCGCATTTTCTACAATGCTAGCACAGCAAAGAATATACATATATATATATATATTTTTAGATGGAGTCTCGCTCTGTCACCCAGGCTGGAGTGCAGTGGCGCAATCTCAGCTCACTGCAAGCTCCGCCTCCCAGGTTCAGGCCATTCTCCTGCCTCAGCCTCCTGAGTTGTTGGGACTACAGGCGCCTGCCAGCACGCCCGGCTAAATTTTTTTTGTATTTTTTAGTAGAGACGGGGTTTCACTGTGTTAGCCAGGATGGTCTCAATCTCCCGACCTTGTGACCTGACCATCTAGGCCTCCCAAAGTGCTGGGATTATAGGCGTGAGCCACCCAGTGGGTTTTGTTCTTGTCACCCAGGCTGGAGTGCAATGGCATGATCTCCACTCACTGCAACCTCTGCCTCTTGGATTCAATTGATTCTCCTGCTTTAGCTTCCCAAGTAGCTGGGATTACAGCTTTCCAAGTAGCTTCCCAGCTACCATGGGATTATCACCACCATGCCCAGCTATTTTTTTTTTTTTTTTGTACTTTTAGTACAGTTGGGGTTTCACCATGTTGGCCTGGCTGGTCTACAACTGCTGACCTCAGGTGATCCACCTGCCTCAGCCTCCTAGAGTGCTCGGATTATAGGCGTGAGCCACCGTGCCCAGGCCAAAGAATTTTAGAGATCAGATAGGCCAGGGATTGGAAAACTATAGTCCATGAAATAAATGCAGCCCATTAGAGCCAGGCATGATTTTTATATATTCAAATTGTTGGGAAAAAGAAAATCAAAGACAATATTTTATAACAGCCTGGACACAGTGGCTCATGCCTGTAATCCCAGCACTTTGGGAGGCTGAGGTGGGTGGATCATTTGAGGTCAGGAGTTCAAGACCAGCCTGGCCAACATAGTGAAACCCCATCTCTACTAAAAATACAAAAATTAGTCAGGCAGTAGTGGTGCACACCTGTAATCCCAGCTACTCGGGAGGCTGAGGCAGGAGAATTGCTTGAGCCTAGGAGACAGAGGTTGTGGTGAGCTGAGATTGCCACTGCACTCTAGTCTGGGCGACAGAGTGAGACCCTATCTCAAAAAAAAAAAAAAAAAAAAAAGGCTGGGCGTGATAGCTCACGCCTGTAATCCCAACACTTTGGGAGGCCATGGCAAGCGGATTACCTGAGGTCAGGAGTTTGAGACCAGCCTGGCCAACATGGTGAAACTCTGTCTCTATTCAAAAAAAATAAACAAAAAAATTTAGCTGGGTGTGGTGGTGGGTGCCTGTAATCCCAGCTACTTTGGGAGGCTGAGGCAGGAAAACTGCTTGAACCTGGGAGGCGGAGGTTGCAGTGAGCCAAGATCGCACCATTGTACTCCAGCCTGGGCGACAGAACAAAACTCCGTCTAAAAAAAAAAAAAACAAAGAAAATGATATGAAATTCACGTTTTGTGGTCTAGAAATAAAGTTTTATTGGAAAGTGACTTGTCTCATCCATTTACATGCTATCTCTGGCTGCCTTTATACAACCACCTAGTTGTGTAGTTGCAACCATATGGCCCACAAAGCCTTATATATTTACTCTCTGGTCTTCATAGTAAAAGTTTACTGTCCAAAAATAACCAATTTTATAAACACTTACTGAGTTAGGCAATGGAATATTCAAATATGAAACAAGCTGTCTACCCTCACGAGGCTCATAATGTATGGGAAGAAAAATGTATTCTAGATAGAAAGATCAAAAACATTATAAATGCTCAGTAACCACCAGTGTTAGCATATATGTGAAAACAGGGTAAGAGGTAGCTGAAAACATAGTCTCCACATAATCACAGACGATCCTGAGTGCTATGCTCAACAATCATACTGCAGAAAATGGGAGCAACTGAACATTTTCTGGTAAAGAAGTAATACAATCATACATAATACTTATTTAGAAATACAGGCTGGCATGATGGCTCACACATGTATGTAATCCCAGCACTCTGGGAGGCTAAAGCAGGATAACTGCTTGAGCCCAGGAGTTTGAGACCAGCCTGCACAACACAGGGAGACCCTGTCTCTACAAAAAATAAAAAAAAATTAGCCAGGCAGCCGGGCATGGTGGCTCACAGCCGTAATTCCAGCACTTTGGGAGGCTGAGGGGGGCAGATCACAAGGTCAGGAGATCGAGATGGTCATGGCCAACATGGTGAAACCCCATCTCTACTAAAAAATACAAAAATTAGCTGGGTATGGTGGCACACCTGTAGTCCCAGCTACTCGGAAGGCTGAGGCAGGAGAATTGCTTGAACCCAGGAGGCGGAGGTTGCAGTGAGCCGAGATCACGCCACATTGCACTCCAGCCTGGTGACAGAGTGAGACTGTCTCAAAAAAAAAAAAAAAAATTAGCCAGGCATGGTAACATGTGCCTATAGTCCCAACTACTTGGGAGGCTGGGGTGGGAAGATCCCTTGAGCCTGGGAGATTGAGGATACAGTAAACTGTGATCATGCTACTGTAACTCCAGCCTGGGCAAGAGGGTGAGACCCTGTCTCAGCGGTGGCAGGGAAGGTGGGGATATTTAACTGGGGTAGTATGAAAAATAAAACTGGCTGGGTGTGGTGGCTCACACCTGTAATCCTAGCACTTTGGGAGGTGGAGGTGGGTAGATCACCTGAGATCAGGAGTTGGAGACTGGCCTGGCCAATATGGTGAAACCCTGTCTCTATTAAAAATACAAAAATTAGCCAGGCATGATGACATATGCCTGTAGTCCCAGCTATTAGGGAGGCCGATGTGGGAGGATCACTTGAGGCCAGGAGGCCGAGGCTGCAGTGAGCCGTGAGCGTGCCACTGCACTCTAGCCTGGACAACAGAGTGAGACTCTCTCAAAAAAAAAAAAAAAAAAATACACCCACAAAACAAACAAAATAAAAACACTACTGAAGAGGGAGGAGGGAATAGGGAATAGTACAGGGTTTACATCTGGGCTGATAAAAATGTTTTTGAAAATAGTTGCACAATATTGAGTATAGTAAATGCCACTGAATTGTACATTTTAAGATGGTTAAAATGGTAAATTTTATGTTATATGTTATATGTATTTTACCACAATAAAAAAAGAAGGAAAACCCTGGTAACTAGCTAACATAAACAACACTAGTGGAGCAATGGACTAGAGAGATTGGATATTTTCAACAGGTGGCTGCTACAGTATTCCAGGTGAGGATGAGAATGTGGACTAGGTCAATAACAGTTAAAAAGGAAAGGAAGAAAAGACGGAGTTCTTGCAAAGATGGAATTGACAAATCTAAGTTGATATGGTGAATAAGGGATAAAATCCAGTTAATACTCCAAGGATTTTGCTTCACGTGACTGGACAGTTATGCCATTCGCTGAAGTAGGTAACAAGATATTTTACTGATGGCAAAATTGAGAAACAGGAAAGTATTACTCCAACTTCACACTGCCAATGTGTGCAAGGGTGGAAGTGAGAACACATCTAATCCACTGTCTTTCCATCACATGAGCTGGCCCTTTTTTCTTTCTCTCAGGAGGTAAAGGAGCATAAAACATTTTCTACAATGTATCACATTGTAATCAACTTGTTCCCTGGTATATCTCCCTCTCTCCATGCTTATACACTAATCTTAGTTGTGTATCTGGCAAACTAGTAAACTGTAGGGTTCAACAATAGAGTAATGGTGCTTAGCTAAGAACATGCAAGAGAAACCAGAGGAAAAATAAGAATGTTTAAGAAGCAGATAACAAAAAAGGAGAGAAGAAAGAAAGATGGTCAGGTGCAGTGGCTCTCACCTGTAATCCCTGCACTTAGGGAGGTGGAGGCTTATTTTCTATAACAAATAGAAAGTATAACTATTTGAGGATTGAGACTTAGTTTAACACATTAAAAAAAAAGAAAAAAAAAACATCAGGGATTCGAGAATATAGAAAAGTCTTTTCCTTTAGCTATTGTTGTTATATATTGCTATTACATGCCCCAGAGGGCAAAAGTATCCTGAAAATGAAAGGATCCTGAGAAAAAGGAGTCTATTCAGGGTATTTCTGTTTATTCCGTGGCTAGGCACAAGAAGAAGCTGAAATCCAGAATCTTTACACTTAAAATAAAAATCCTGGTAACATTATATACCATATATGTATATATAAATTTGTAATTTGTGGGCACCCTTTCTTCTTTTTCCTATCCCTTCCTTTTCATACTGAATTCTAGCTGAGAGACACTAAAAGGGAGGTTAGTATAGCAGAGAATTTAAGAGCAGGGGCTCTCAAATGGGAGAGTAGGCGTAGAGGAGAGTAGGACACAGGTTAAGAAAGTAGAATTAGTAGATTCTGTGGGTTTTTTTTTTTTTTTTTTGGTAGATCCAGACCCTGATCTTATTAATTGCCAATAAGCAATGACCAAGCTTTGGTCAAGACTCCATGACTCACTCACACTTGCTGGAAAAATATCTAGAATGTAAGGCCACTAAAGCAGTCCCTAGGGGAATAAACTAAAGCAATACCCCATTATCCTACAGACAGCCCTACCTTTCTTTCACCAAATCACTCTCCAATGGACTGAAACAAAACTTCAAACAAGTTATGTTTTCTAGAAGAGTTGTACCAAATAATAATTTTAGGAATCACTGAATTTTTAAAAAATTCTTGCCAGCAGGAATTCAGTAGTCTTAATTTTTTTTTTTTTTTTGAGACGGAGTCTCGCTCTGTCGCCCGGGCTGGAGTGCAGTGGCCGGATCTCAGCTCACTGCAAGCTCCGCCTCCCGGGTTCACGCCATTCTCCTGCCTCAGCCTCCCAAGTAGCTGGGACTACAGGCGCCCGCCACCTCACCAGGCTAGTTTTTTGTATTTTTTAGTAGGGACGGGGTTTCACCATGTTAGCCAGGATGGTCTCGATCTTCTGACCTCGTGATCCGCCTGTCTTGGCCTCCCAAAGTGCTGGGATTACAGGCTTGAGCCACCGCGC
>NW_022292088.1:1055687-1082727 GCF_002776525.5 Piliocolobus tephrosceles
TTTTTTTTTTTTGAGACGGAGTCTCGCTCTGTCGCCCAGGCTGGAGTACAGTGGCCGGATCTCAGCTCCCTGCAAGCTCCGCCTCCCGGGTTTACGCCATTCTCCTGCCTCAGCCTCCCGACTAGCTGGGACTACAGGCGCCCGCCACCTCACCCAGCTAATTTTTTGTATTTTTTAGTAGAGACGGGATTTCACCGTGTTAGCCAGGATGGTCTCGATCTCCTGACCTCGTGATCCGCCCGTCTCGGCCTCCCAAAGTGCTGGGATTACAGGCTTGAGCCACCGCGCCCGGCCATGCCGTCTTAATTTTTAATGCACAAAATATGATGTGCATTAAAGGGATGGGCTGTTTAAAGGGATGATGTGACAAATCATTTTGAAAGAATCAGTGCTAAATCCTTCTAACAGGAAAAGGTTTTTGGCTGGGTGTGGTGGCTCATGCCTGTAATCCCAGCACTTTGGGAGGCCGAGGCAGGTGGATCATTTGAGGTCAGGAGTTCGAGACCAGCCTGACCAACGTGGTGGAACCCCGTCTCTACTAAAAATTAAAAAAATTAGCCAGGTGTGGTGGTGGGTGCCTGTAATCTCAGTTACTCAGGAAGCTGAGGCAGGATAATTGCTTGAACCCAGGAGGTGGAGGTTGCAGTGAGCCGAGATTGTGCCACTATACTCCAGTCTGGGCAACAGAGCAAGACTCTATCAGGGAAAAAAAAAAAAGATAAAGGTTTTTATGTATAAAGTTTGCTTAAGGTAAAACCAATCTACAAGTCTGTAAATAGCTCCCTCACTGGGACTAGCTGTGTAGTAAAGTCTTAAGGAGCTATGGAGTGG
Organism: Piliocolobus tephrosceles; assembly: GCF_002776525.5. NCBI lineage: Eukaryota > Metazoa > Chordata > Mammalia > Primates > Cercopithecidae > Piliocolobus > Piliocolobus tephrosceles. The sequence continues at coordinate 1,056,519 of NW_022292088.1, forward strand.
GACATGTTACCTGTAGGTAAAACCAGTAACTGCCTAACTAATGTGACTTGAGAGACAGTACACACCACGAAGACAACCACTACCCCAAAAAAGAGTTCACCCATCAATGCCTAAAATTCTCTCACCAGTGCCTCACTCCTTTGGTTTAGGCATTTGTATTTCCTACCAATGCTCTTTAGAGGGATACCAAGTACCAAAAGTTGGGGGTTTTTGTTTTTGTTTGAGACAGGGTCTTATGTGTCACCCAGGCTGGAGTGCAGTGGCATGATCTTTGCTCACTGCAACCTCCACCTCCAGGGCTCGAGCGATTCTCATGTCTCAGCTTCCCGAGTAGCTGGGATTACAGGCACCTACCACCATACCTGGCTAATTTTTGTATTTTTAGTAGAGACTGGGTTTCACCATGTTGGCCAGGCTGATCTTAAACTCCTGACCTCAGGTGATCAACCCGCCTTGGCCTCCCAAAGTGTTGGGATTACAGGCGTGAGCCCTCAAAAATGTTTTCTATTATGAGTTTGCCAAACTATTTTGCGACAGGAGAACTGGACAATCCAAGTGAGAGTACTAGGTAACCTGATAAGAGAAAGGCTGGGCTCGGTGTCTCACGCCTGTAATCCAAATACTTTGGGAGGCCGAGACAGGCGGATCACCTGAGGTCAGGAGTTTGAGACTAGCCTGGCCAAAATGGTGAAACCCCATCTCTACTGAAAATATGAAAATTAGCAGGCAAGATGGCAGGTGCCTGTAGTCCCAGCTACTCTGGAGCACGAGAATTGCTTAAACTCAGGTGGCAGAGGGTACAGTGAACCAAGATCACACCACTGCACTCAAGCCTGGGCAACAGAGGGAGACTCCATCTCAAAAAAAATAAAGAAAAGAAAAGAAAAAGAAAACACAGGAGAGAAGGAAGGATTAAACTGTAGAGGGCTGTGGCCACTCCTGGGAAATGTAGTCAACTAGGACCACCTGAATCTCCCGATCACCCAGACAATGGGTGTTCAACAAAAGCTTAAAATCTTTCAAGACAATATCACAGCCTCTTATAACAGTTTATCTTGAGAGAGGACACAATGTGTCAAAAGGGAGAGTGCTAAGATCTAATTATCCTTCAACAGTCTAGTGACCATGGGCAAATTTCTTGGTCTAAGCCTTAGTTTCTTAAATTAAAAAATACTGTAAGGTATTAGAGTCTCTAATGGCTCTTCTAACTATAAAAAGTTACATATTTTCTGTAAATTTTCCATCATGTTTGTAATGCTTTTTTTTTTTTTCTGAGACAAGGTCTCACTCTGTCGCCCAGGCTAAGTGGAGTGGCCCAATCGCGTCTCACTGTAACCTCCATCTGCTGAGCTCAAGCCATCTTCCCATCTGAGCCTGTGGGACCCATGTGGTCCTGGGAGTAGCTGGGACCACAGGTGCACGCCACCACGCTGGCTAATATAGTGCTAATTTTTACAGATCAGTTTGACTTTTCTGTTTTCTTTTTAGTGAAATTCCTCAACTTCCTCTATATATCAAAATTTCTTTCCCCATTTTTCTCAATGCCCTTGATCCCACTTTCCCCATGCCCTTCTGTCACTTGCATTCCATTATTTCCTCACATGTTCAATTTCTCCCTCTATTGGCTCCTTCCCCGGACATGCTCTTCTTGCCCAACCTAAAACTGCCACTTTGTGACTCCTTGGGTTAATGTCTCTTTTCTCTCCTTCTCAAAATTAATCTCTTCCTCCATTCACGTTCCAAGGTCTTATCTTTTTAGCCAATACTTTTTTTTTTTTTTTTTTTTGGTCTGTAAAGATGCCAAGGCCTGGCACGGTGACTCAAGCCTATAATCCCAGCACTTTGGGAGGCCGAGGCGGGTGGATCACGAAGTCAGGAGATCGAGACCATCCTGGCTAACACGGTGAACAAGGTCTCTACTAAACATTAAAAAAAAAAAAAAAAAAAAAAATTAGCTGGGCGTGGCGGTACGCGCCTGTAGTCCCACCTACTAGACTGAGGAAGAAGAATCGCTTGAACCCCGGAGGCGGAGGTTGCAGTGAGCCGAGACCGTGCCACTGCACTCCAGCCTGGGCGACAGAGCGAGACTGTCTCAAATAAATAAATAAATAATTTAAAAAAAAACACCAAAAAAGAGCTTCTAGGGCCTTCTCTACCCAGCACCTCCCGCCCCAAATACGATTCAATACTTCCCATAAACGAGCGTTGTTGGGAATGCTTGTTCCCCAAGAGGACATAATGATCCGTACTTCCCATCCCCGCCTTACACTACAGTCTAGAGGCAGTATCACTAGATGAAAAAAAGGCCGGTAACAGCAGTCTACTCTCCTACAAACAGGCCGGGGACAAATTTACCCTACAGACACTCAAAACACAGTCTACCCTAAACACCATCTACTCAGATCCCCGTTTTCCAAGCACCCACGGCAGAACGGTCGCGGCTGTTACCTGGAAGGGGCTCTATTACTATAGTACAGACCCCAACCACGACCCTCACTACTCTCACAGCCAGCAGCACCAACTCACAGCCATATTCTGTTGCCACCGTGGGCACCCCCTTGATGACGCCACCGCCGCCCCTACGCACCTGATTGACCATCCCGGAAGCTATGAAGTGGCCTAGCACTAGCCCAGCGCCGTTAGGTGCGGACGCCGGGTCCCAGGGGTTGGCAGCGGCCATGGCTCGTACTCACCTCCCGCGAAGGCGCCAACAGTGAGCTGGAACGCAGGGCGAACGCACGGCGCGGCTCGATGACGTCACAGGGCGGTCCCGCCCGGGGCTAAGCCGGGGAGCGCATCCCGGCTACTGCGGGTCCTAGGTCTTCACCTGCGGAGCCATCCGGCAGCTGAGCGGTGGGAGGCGAGTCCGGGGTTCCGTGATCTTCTGTAGGCTCCCAGAGGCGCCTGGTCTCCGCAGAGCTGCAAAGGCGGCAGGGCTTGGTGGTTGGGCTGTCTGTTCTTCCGTTTCTTCCTTGCCGCTCTTGGGTCGGGCCCCAGGAGCCAGGGATCGGCGGGAGATGAGAGCTGGGGCAGGAGACCCAGCCGGGAGGCCGACCGGGTGGACTGGGCGGTGACAGCTGCGCTTCCTTCTCGCAGGGACCTGAGCCGCGGCGCTAGGATGGGAAACAGTGCGCTCCGCGCTCATGTGGAAACAGCACAGAAAACTGGTGTCTTTCAGCTTAAGGACCGAGGGCTGACCGAGGTGAGAATGGGAGGGACACGACCAGGGAACTTAAAGGGAGAGGGACGGCGGGGGCGGCGAACTTAGTCGGTGCGGGATTCTCCACGCTGTGAACTCCTTTCTCCAGTTCCCCGCAGACTTGCAGAAGCTCACGAGCAATCTCAGGACCATCGACTTGTCCAACAACAAGATCGAGAGCCTACCGCCTTTGCTGATAGGAAAGTTCACTCTACTGAAGAGCCTCTCCCTGAACAACAACAAACTGAGTATGGCTCTTGCCTGGGAGGCTTTTGCTAGTGATAAGCTGTTACCAGGGGTGGTTTTCTGTTACAAGCTGATTTTTGTTTTCGTTATGAAACCGTGCAGGAGGGCTCAAGTTGCAGAATGCCGGAATCCTTGAAACCTTCTTTCCACTTCTTGTAATTACATCTAAAATAAGCCTCCTTGGGTGTTACGCTGATTGTTACTGGGTTAATTTGGACTTGAAAGGGAAGAACATTTTGGGGATGTATTGTAAACAAAGCTACCTAACTTGGAACGGGGGATGGATGGGAAGGGGAGGATCTTCCAAATATCACAAAATTGCCGTCAAATTGTGCCTGGACCCCTTTACAAAAGGAGTCCATTATACACACAAATGCTCACCTGAATTTTGATGACACCCTCACCTTCTAAAGACTATGTTGGTAAAATGCAATACCTAAAAATGGCACATGTGGGAATTTTACATATATTAACAAGAGGCGAAGCAGGCTGCCATATAGTCTTTAGAAACTTCATCAAAGTTGTTTTCAGCTCTATTAGATTCAGGTTTTTAAAAAATTTTCTTTGCCAGCTGTTCTGCCTGATGAGATATGCAATCTGAAAAAACTAGAGACGCTAAGCCTGAACAACAATCACCTTAGAGAGCTGCCGTCTACCTTTGGGCAACTCTCTGCCCTCAAGACCCTGAGCCTCTCTGGGAACCAATTGGGAGCATTACCTCTCCAACTTTGTAGCCTACGGCACCTGGATGTGGTGGATCTCTCTAAGAACCAGATTCGAAGTATACCTGACACAGTGGGAGAGCTGCAAGTCATCGAACTCAACCTCAACCAGAATCAGGTCTAGAGCTTAAGGTTTTTTTCTGCTACAGCGTATGTGTGGGTTTATGGTCTCCTGATACCTCTTAACCTCTCGTTTCCTAAGCTGCCATCATAGAGCTAAGTAAGTATCAGAGGCTACATGAGAGGTTTCTTCTGTAAGCTGAACTAATTTCAAGGCCCAAAGTGCCATGGAATTAGTTGAGACACAGGATGTGTTAGTTGTGTAGGTGTTTTCGGGAGGATGAGGTAGGTAACATGGAGAGATCATTTCAAAAGTTAAACTACTGTCTCACCAATCTTGAAGAATTCTTCAGATCCTCTTCAAATATGCCCTGAACCAGCTAGCCAGGAGCAATGTCAGGGATAGAATGTGGAAATGAAGCCTAAACTGAGGTTCTCAGAGTCAGGTGTCAGAGGTAATTCAGTTTTTTCATTTTGTGGGGGGTTTTGACATCTTTGTTAAGTGTGTCTTCTGTTTTTGCTGAAGAATATTAAGTGATAGGCTTTCTGGAGATAGCCCATTTCACTGTTATACAGCTTTAATTATAATATTTGAAATTTGTTTCCATTACTTTGGCAGCTTTTCAACTAATATTTGTCTGGAAAACCAATCCAAAGATTCTTGTCTAGGCATGAAGGCACAAGTGATGAAACACTCAACACTGTGACACTGGATGGCCTTTAGGTTTTTAGTGTCTGTATTTCTAGATCCGCATGATCCATTAAAGTAGCCATTAGCTGCATGTGGCTATTCCTTTTCTAGATTGTAGTGATTTTACATCATGATGAAATTCAGTCGGTCTTTGAGGGATTGGCCTCATGTTTTTTACCTTAAGTGGATATTCTTATATGTTATAGAGCTTCGTGGGGGGGGGGGACTGAATCAGTTAAGCAGCAAATATTAGTCAAGGATTTGCTCCACATTCACCTCTGCTAGAACCTTTATTCAGTGGTTCTCTGAGTTTAGTGTGCATCAGAATAACCAGAAAAGCTTGTTTAAAGAGATCATTAGCCCCTGCCCTCAGTGTGTCTGATCCAGTAGGTCTGGGATGAGGTCTGAGAACTTGCACTGCTAGTTATTGAACTTACTAAAGTTCCCATCATTTCTTTTTTTTTTTTTTTTTTTTATTGAGGTGGAGTCTCACTCTGTCCACCAGGCTGGAGTGCAGTGGCGCGATCTCGGCTCACTGCAAGCTCCGCCTCCTGGGTTCATGCCATTCTCCTGCCTCAGCCTCCCTAGTAGCTGGGATTACAGGTGCCTGCCACTGCGCCCGGCTAATTTTTTGTATTTTTAGTAGAGACGGGGTTTCACCGTGGTCTCGATCTCCTGACCTTGTGATCCACCCGCCTTAGCCTCCCAAAGTGCTGGGATTACAGGCGTGAGCCACCGTGCCCGGCCTAGTTCCCATCATTTCTAATAAGTGATGGTCTGAGATGATACTAGGCAGAATCAAAGAATTTGGTGACTTTTAGTATTTAAATGGCAAAAGGGGTGAGTCAAAGACAATTGCTTGGTATTGAGCTTGAGGGCCTAAAGAAACAGTGGTGTTATTGAGAATGGACATGCTAAGTTGTCTGTGGTGAATCTTGTAAATGGAAATACCTTAATGAAAGTCGGAAACATGGGAGCAGAATAAAGGTAAGAGTGTAGATACAGATCTTGAGGTCATAACAAAAGTGATGGACTTCAATGAATGAGCTTTCTAGGAAAAGTTGAGAGAGAAGATGACATATGAAGTATTAGGGACAGCTACTTGAAAAATGCCCATAAAAACAAGAGAAGTAAGGAATAATCCAAAAGATCGGAAGAAAAACCAAAAAGGACAAAAAGAAGGGGTTTTAAGGAAGGGATAGATAGTACAGTTAAATGCAATAGGGACTGAGGACGATGGATCCTTGAATTTGGTAGTAAAATAGTCAGTATCTATGTACACATAAAATATTGGCAGTAAATGTACCAAAATGTTTATGGTGGTTATTTCTGGGTGGTGGATTCCAGGTCAACTTTTTTCTTTAAACCTGTGATTCTCAAATTTTCTATAATGGACATACAGTGCTTTTATCATCAGAAAATTTTGTTTCCAAAAAGCCACTGGTGACCTTCATAAAAGCATTTTTTTTTCTTTTAAGTGGGGGCGTAGTAACAGAAGCTAGATAACAGAGGCTTCTGGAGTGAGTAGGCAGTGAGAAAATGGAGGCGGTAAAAGAGGGGAAAACTAGAACAAATAGTCAAGTAAAGATTTTTTGTTTTGTTTTAATGTACTAAAAGTAACCAGTGTAGTGCTTGTGCTTTTTCCTGTTATTCTTTTGTGGTTTTTCAATAGATATCTCAGATCTCAGTGAAGATATCTTGCTGTCCTCGCCTTAAAATTCTTCGCCTGGAAGAGAATTGTCTTGAGCTCAGCATGCTTCCCCAGAGCATCCTCAGTGATTCCCAGATCTGTCTGCTTGCTGTGGAAGGCAATCTTTTTGAAATAAAGAAACTTCGAGAACTGGAAGGCTATGATAAGGTATGAATTAATGTACTTCTGCCTTTCTAGTCACTACCCCAGAGAAGACAATGGTGAAGTAATCCACAGAAATGTTTATAGCTAATGTGAACAGGATTTGTTCTTCCCCATTTTGGAAGTAGATTCAAAGCATTGGCTGAATGGTGTTGTACCAAGATGACTTTTTCTCTAGAGACAGCTTACTGTAAAGCATCTTTGTCTTCATCTTTGTCTTTTGAGAGATATATATACACACATATATATACACACACACACATACACATATATACACACATATATATACACATACACACACACACACACATATTTATATATATATATATATATATTTTTTTTGTGAGACAGGGTCTCACTCTGTTGCCCAGGCTGGAGTGCAGTGGTGCAATCTCAGCTCATTGGCGCAGCCCCCACCTCCTGGGCTCAAGCAATTCTTATCCCTCGGCCCCCTTAGTAGCTGGGATCACAGTTGCATGCCAGTATGCCTTGCTAATTTTTTGCAGAGATGGGGTTTCACCTTGTTGGCCAAGCTGGTCTCAAACTCTTGAGCTCAAGTGATCTGCCTGCTGCAGCCTCCAAGGTCCTGGGATTACAGGTGTAAGCCACCGCGTCTGGCCCTATGTGCTTTATTTTTATTTTTTTTTGGAGGCAAGGTCACGCTCTGTCACCCAGCTTGAGTGCAGTGGCAGGATCTCAGCTCAAGTGATCCTCCCACCTCAACCTCCCGATTAGCTGAGACTACAGGCGCTACCCTGCCTCATTTTTCTATTCTTGGTAGAGATGGGATTTCACCATATTGCCCAGGCTGGTCTCAAACTCCTAGGCTCAAGCGATCCATCTACCTTGGCCTCCCAAAGTGTTGGGATTACAAGTGTGAACCACTGCACCCGGCCAAAACTATGTACTTAATTTTGCATTTAGAGCAGTTAAATTTTGTAGGAAATGAAAAACCACATGCAATAAAAACCAAAATTAAAAAAAAAATAGCTTTTATTTATTTACTCATGCCAAAATACCCCTGATGTATTCTTTCATGTTTTTTAGTACATGGAGAGGTTCACAGCCACCAAGAAGAAGTTTGCGTGAAGTTTTCCAGGACTATGGAAACCTTACAGGATACTGACTTAGAACCTCTGTTGGAATGTGGCTGAGTCAAAGCCTCCTGTTGTTGTTAGGGGTATATACAGTAAGGAGATGATACTCCAGGAGATTATATTTCACTCAATGATCCTTTTTCACTTCAGGGCTCTTCTCAAATAAGCTAAAAGAAAAAGGGTCAGGAGACAGGAAAAGTCTTCCATTTTGAGTCACCAGTAGGGCAATAAACAAGGTTGATCTTCAAAACCATCATTAGTTTGGCTTTAAGAAACCAGTAGCTAGCTGCTATTTATATGGTGAGGGGGTGCTGCCTGGTAACAGAATGGCTCCACACCACAGCTTGAGATTTTGTTTAGTTTCAATGTGCGAGCTTTCATAAAGTCAGTTGCCATTCCATCTCTGTGTTAACACTTCATGTTTTTATGAAATTCAGATAATTTGTGAGAGGCTGGCATGGATCTAAGGATTTATTATTTTTATTCTAGTCCATCAGTTCAGTTGCAGTTTTTATACTAGGACTTTAGGATATATATAAATGTGTGACTGTTTGTCTTGATTAAAAGTGCACTTTGGGCTGGGCATGGTGGTTCATGCCTATAATCCCAATACTTTGGGAGGCCAAGGTGGGTGGCTCACTTGAGGCCAGGAGTTCAAGACTAGCATGGCCAACATGAGAAAACCCTGTCTCTACTAAAAATTCAAAAATTATCTGGGTGTGGTGGTGCATGCTTGTAATCCCAGCTACTTGGTAGGCTGAGGCAGGAGAATCGCTTGAACCCAAGAGGCGGAGATTGCAGTGAGCTGAGATTATGCCACTGCACTCCAGCGTGGGTGACAGACTGAGACTCCATCTCAAATTTAAAAACTAAAAATAATTTTTTTTTTTTTAAGTACGCTTTATTGGCTGGGCGTGGTGGCTCACGCCTGTAATCCCAGCACATTGGGAGGCTGAGGCAGGTGGATCACGAGGTTAGGAGTTCGAGACCAGCCTGGCTAACATGGTGAAACCCTGTCTCTACTGAAAATACAAAAATTAGCCTGGCGTGGTCATGGGTACCTGTAATCCCAGCTACTCGGGAGGCTGAGGCAGCAGAATTGTTTGAACCCAGGAGCAGAGGTTGCAGTGAGCCGAGATTGTGCCATTGCACTCCAACTCTGGGCAACAGAGCAAGACTCTGTCTCGGGGGGAAAAAGTTAAAAAGTGCACTTTGTCAGGAGAAGCACCAACAGACCTCTAAGAAATGCTCTCTAAGGCTGCAGTAGCAATACTATTGCAGGTGCCTTATTGGTAGAGGGCTATGAAGAGCTAAAACTGTATATGCAACACTTGTAAGATAAAAGGGATTTTAATAATCAAGATTTTCCTGAAGATTTGTTAGAAATAATGTCTTATTTCTGGTAACCTTTCCCTTTTTGTATTTATAACTCTACTAACCAAATTACCTATCAATAAACCATTACTATAATATTTTAAAACAACCTATGTTTATCAAGCTTACTCTGAGTGAGAGAATATACTAAATTTTTAATTAACTTTGGCTGGAAGCAAGGTTAATCCTTTAAAGGAGGAGGACAAGAGAACTTTAACCTATAAATAGATTAGGAAGACATGTTTCATGCTCATGTTCACATTGTATGAGTAGTGAAATGCCTTCATGTGACATAAACATTTTGTGATACTAGAACTATGCTTATTAAGAGAATCTGAGGTTGGGTGTAATGGTTTATGCCTGTAATCCCAGCACTTTGGGAGCCTGAGGCAGGTGGATCACGAGGTCAGGAGTTCAAGACCAGCCTGACCAATGTGGTGATACCCCATCTCTACTAAAAATACAAAAATTAGCCAGGTGTGGTGGCACGCCTGTAATCCCAGCTACTCAGGAGGCTGAGGCAGAAGAATTGCTTGAACCTGTGAGGTGGAGGTTGCAGCAAGCTGAGATCGTGCCACTGCATTCCAGCCTGGGCGACAGAGTGAGACTCCATCTCAAAAAAAAAAAAAAAAAAAAAAAAAAAATCTGAAGGTACAAAGGTAGAGGATTTCAGATTATCACTAACATGAACATTTAGAAAGCTACCATTTTGGTCATTTTCTGATTTTATCTTAGCCACAAAGCTACTATATATCAACAGTTCTCAATAATGGTTAAACCTAGTTTATCCATTAAGTCAAGAGATCACACAAACCTACTATTTAATCTCTATGACAAAATCTTTCTGACGTAAATCTGGTCTAGGTGTTCTTTTTCCCATGTGTTACTTTCTTTTTTGAGACAGAATCTCATTCCAGGCTAGAGCACAGTGGCACGATCTTGGCTCAACTGCAACCTCCACCTCTCAGGTTCAACTGATTCTTATGCCTCATTCTCCCGAGTAATTGGGATTACAGGCATGTACCACCACACCCAGCTCATTTTTGTATTTTTAGTAGAGACAGGGTTTCACCGTGTTGGCCAGACTAGTCTTGAACTCCTGGCCTCAGGTGATCCACCCACTTTGGCATCCCAAAATGCTGGGATTATAGGTGGGAGCCAACACACCCAGCCTCCCATATGTCATTTTCTGTTTCTCACTTTGAAAGGGCTACAGGGGTACTAGTTTATCCATATCAGTTGAGGAGTTTTGTTTTTTCTAAATTTTAATGTTTAGTTTATTAATCTTATTGATCTACTGAACAATTAACATTTCTCTAAGTGTTTTATCAGTACTTCTCATCTAATAAATCAGAACTGATACTTTTTTTTTTTTTTTTTTTGAGATGGAGTCTCACTCTGTCACCCAGGCCGGAGTGCAGTGGCGCAATCTCGGCTCGTTGCAACCTCTGCCTCCCAGGTTCAAGCAATTCTCTTGCCTCAGCCTCCTGCGTAGCTGGTACTACAGGTTTATGCCACCACGCCCTGCTAATTTTTTGTATTTTTCGTAGAGATGGGGTTTCACCATGTTGGCCAGGTTAGTCTTGAACTCCTGACCTCAGGTGATCTGACCGCCTTGGCCTCCCAAAGGGCTGGGATTACAGGCATGAGCCACCGTGCCTGGCCAGAATTTACACATTTAACAATTTAAATGTTCCCATTTGTTAATTGGAACTTAATCCACACTCATCAGAATCTGCAACTACCACCCTTTACAACTTGGACCCAGACTTATTTCCCTTTCTTCACTCTCATTTGCCTGCCCACCCATATCAGATTATTCTGTCTAAACCCACGGTGCAGTCTCTCTCCTCTGACTCCCTTTATAGAGCTTGTCCCTCGGTGTCCATGGAGGATTGGTTTCAAGACCTCCATGGATACCAAATCCATGATACTCAAGTCCCTTACATAAAATGACATATTATCTTCCTGAAACTTTAAATCATCTCTAGATTACTTATAATACCTAATATGCCTACACATAAGTTCATTTGCATAGATTCAACATAGTATTTGATGCATGCCAAATTCAGGTTTTGTTTCTTGGAATTTTGAGGCATTTTCCCCCTCAAATATGTCTGATCTGCAGTTGAATCCACAGATGTGGAACCCGGATACTTGGGGCCAACTGTATTGTTCACTCAGTTGGGAATGCCCATTCTCTCTCTCTTTTTTTCTAGAGGCTCACTCTGTCACCCAGGCTGGAGTACAAGGGCACAATCTTGGCTCACTGCAACCTCCGCCTCCTGGGTTCAAGTGATTGTCCTGCCTCAGCCTTCTGAGTAGCTGAGATTATAGGCAGGCACCACCACTCCTGGCTAATTTTTGTATTTTTAATAGAGACGGGGTTTCACCATATTGGTCAGGCTGGTCTCAAACTCCTGACCTCAGTTGATCCACCTGCCCTGGCCTCCCAAAATGCTGGGATTACAGGCATGAGCTAATGTGCCCAGCCTGCCCTCTCTTAATATGCTCATTCTCTATGTCTAAGCCTCTTTCCTGCGTCTAAGTCGAATTAAATGCTCACCCATCTGTTACTATAGCACCTCTCACATTCTATATTTGTCTTTCATGATAGACTCTTTGAGGGCAAGGGCTATATACAGTAATATGTCCAAAGTTACAGCAAACAAGATTTAAATTTAAATATGAGCTAATCAAGTAGACTGGCTTGTGGTTTAAGACCCAGATTCTAATTTGGCCACTAGCCCAAGTCACCTATTTTTTTTTTTTTTTTTTCCCGACAGATCTTGCCATGTTACCTGGGCTAGTCTTAAACTCCTAGGTTCAAGTGATCCTCCCATCTTGGCCTCCCAAAATGTTGAGATTACAGGCATGAGCCACTGCCTGGCTTTTAAGTCACTTTTTTTTTTACAAGACAGAGGCTGTGTTGCCCAGGTTGGAGTGCAGTGGCACAATCTCAGCTCACTGCAACCTCCACCTCCTGGGTTCTAGTGATTCTCCTGTCTCAGCCTCCCGAGTAGCTGGGATTACAGGCACCCACCACCAGGCCCAGCTAATTTTTGTATTTTTAGTAGAGATGGGGTTTCACTATGTTGGCCAGGCTCATCTCAGACTCCCAACCTCAGGTGATCCGCCTGCCTTGGCCTCCCATAGTGCTGGGATTACAGGCATGAGTCACCACGCCCAGCCTATATATATTTTTAGAGACAGGGTCTTGCTCTATTGCCCAGGCTGAAGTGCAGTGGCAAGATCACAGCTCATGGACGCCTTGATCTCCTGGGCTCAAGCTATCTCCTTCCACTCCTCTTGAGTAGCTGGAGCTGCAGGTATCTGCCACCACACTCAGCTAATTTTTAATTTTTTAGTGTGTTCCCCAGGCTGACCCCAAACTCCTGGGCTCCAAGCAATCCTGCTTTACTTCCCAAAGTGCTGGGATTACAGGTGTGAGCCACCACATCTGGCCCAAGTCGCCCAAATTTTTTATAGCTTGGTTTGGAAGGCAATGTAATATATTAAAATCGTGGGTCCAGGAGTCAGAATGATTCAGGTTTAAATCCAGAGTCTGTCATTTATTAGCTTTATGAAGTTTAGCAGTTTCGTCTCACTTGTAAATATAGGGAATAGCTCCTACCTCTCAGGTATGTTGCAAAAGATTATATAAAAGCACTTCGCATAGTCACCATGACAGAGTAAGCACTCGGTAAATCATGCCATTTATCTCATCTATAAGGCATGAAAGTAGAATTTTACAAGTTGTACAGAAGTAGAAGGCTTGGAGTGGACACTACATTAAAAGGATTTAAAAAATGGAGCCAGGCAGAGGCAGGCATCTATAGTCCCAGCTATTTAGGGGGCCTGAGGCTAGAGGATCCCTTGAACCTAGGAGTTTGAGGTCAGCCTGGGCAACATAGTGAGATTGTGGCTCCAAAAAAATAATAGTAAACAGGCTGCTCTGCCTATGGAGTAGCATTCTTTTATTCCTTTACTTTTTAAATAAACTTGCTTTTACTTTATGGAAAAAATAAACTTTTAAATGACTAGATGAGAAACTTGAATATCAGTCTGAGAAATAAAATCTGATTAGGAATGTAATTGGGATAACTTAAACTTTGGTAAGAGTGACCTAAAGAAAATAGCACTTAGATAAGCTGCTTTGTTTTCCTTTTTCACTTTACTATTTTTTTTATATATATATTTGTTCCTATTTACGGGGTACTTGTGATATTCTGAGACATGCATAGAATGTATAATGATCAAGCCAGGATATTTATGTTATTCATTATCTCAAATTATGTTATTCATTATCATTTATTTGTGTTGGGAACATTTCAAATCTAGCCATTTTGAAATTTACATTGTTAAGTATAGTCACCCTACTATGCTATCAAGCATTAAAATTTATTCCTTTTATCTAACTGTATGTTTGTATCTACCCATTAACCTACCTTCCTTCATCGCCCCACCCTGTACACCCCTTACCCAGCCTCTGGTAACTATCATTCTACTCTCTACCTCCATGAAATAAATTTTTTAGCTCACATGAGTAAGAACATGCAGTATTTGTCTTTCTGTGCCTGGATTATTTCACTTAATACAATGACCTCCAGTTCCATGGATACACCTCCAGTGTATTCATGTCACTGCAAACAATAGGATTTCATTCTTTTTTATGGCTGAATAGTATTCCACTGTGTATATATACCACATTTCCCTTATCCATTCATCTGCTGATGGACCCTTAGGTTGATTCTATTATCTTTGCTATTGTGAATAGTGCTGCAATAACCATGGAAGTGCAGGTATCCCTTTAACATATTGATTTCCTTTCCTTTCAATAAATACCCAGTAGTGTGATTGCTGGATAGTATGGTAGTTCTATTTTTAGTTTTCTGAGGGGTCTCCATAGTGTTTTCTATAGTGGCTGTACTCATTCACATTGCCACCAAGTGGGAATGAGTTCCCTTTTCTCAGCATCCTTGCCAGCATTTTCTCCCTTTTGATAATGGCCATTATAACTGGAATGAGATCATCTCATTGTAGGTTTTATTTCATTCCCATGATAATTAGCAATGTTGAGAATTTTTCCACCTACCTCTTGGCCATTTGTGTGTGTGTGTGTGAGAGACAGAGAGAGAGAGACAGAGAGAATCGTACTATGTTGCCCAAGCTGGCCCTGAACACCTGAGCCCAAGTGATCCTCCCACCTCAGCCTCCCAAGTAGCTGGGATTATAGTGTATGTCTTTAAAAAGCTAATTCTAGGCCGGGCGCGGTGGCTCAAGCCTGTAATCCCAGCACTTTGGGAGGCCTAGATGGGCGGATCACGAGGTCAGGAGATCAAGACCATCCTGGCTAATACGGTGAAACCCCGTCTCTACTAAAAAATACAAAAAACTAGCCGGGCGAGGTGGCGGGCACCTGTGGTCCCAGCTACTTGGGAGGCTGAGGCGGGAGAATGGTGTAAACCCAGGAGGCGGAGCTTGCAGTGAGCTGAGATCTGGCCACTGCACTCCAGCCTGGGCGACAGAGCGAGGACTCTGTCTCAAAAAAAAAAAAAAAAAAAAAGCTAATTCTAAGTGCAACTGAGTATAGGATGTCTGGGCCATAGATGTTTAAGTTAAGGACAGACTCATAATCCATACATGAAATGGAAAGATTTAGAGTTGAAGTATAGAAACAAAAGATGAATTAAAACTGAAGGGAAAAAAATAGGCACGGCTACAGGGGATACAGATCATTATGGTTATAAGACTGGAAACTTGAAGAGGGAGCTTAGTGTTAAAAAACAAGTTCAGTGGGGGATACAATTGTTTACCTCTTTAGTTACAGGTCAGTATTATGCTCAAGGCCACACAACTAAAAGTAAAATGAACCAAAATTTGATCCCAGGTGGTCAGACTCCAGAGCTTGTGTTAACTATTTACTACCTTTCAAAAGTGAATCAAATTTCCAGACAATGTTATGGAAGAAAATCACAAAGGGCTTTAAATGAACAGCTGTTTCTAATGCATGATGGAGTCTAATTTCTATGGCCTTACCTCTCTTCTTTCTCAATAGCAGAAGCTATGGGAAAGTTTTAACCTGGGTTCCATGGACGGGCTTTCAAGACCTCCATTTATGAACCTCATTTATGCATGATTTCCATTTGTGTGCCTGTTTCTCTGGGGAGAGGCTATGTTGCCTTTCATCTAATTCACAGAGCTGCTTGACCAGAAAGAGCTCCACTTTGGAGAGAATAGCAGCTAACACTTACAAGCTCTTACATTAGCCAGGAACTGTTCTAAGTGCTTTACCTGTTACCACTCTATGCAATATAATGCTATGTAGGAATTATAGGCATACCTCATTTTACTGCACTCCATTAAGTTTTTCCAGATAGTTTGTGGCAGCCTACATCGAGCAAGTCTATCACTGCCGTCTTTCCAACAGCATGTGCTCAATTCATGTCTCACGTTTTGAAAATTCTCACAATATTTCAGATTTTCTCATTATTATGATATGTGTTATGGTGATCTGTGATCACTGATGGTACTGTTTTAACTGTTTTGGGATGCCACAAACCATGCCAATATAAGATGGCAAACTTTTTTGACAGCGTCTCGCTCTGTCACCCATGCTGGAGTGCAGTGATGCAATCATGGCTCGCTGCAGCCTCAACCCCCTAGGCTCAAGCGATCATCCCATCTCAGCCTCCTGAGTAGCTAGACTACAGATATGCACCACCACACCTGGCTAATTTTAAAGTTTTTTTGTAGAAACGGTCTCATCTTCTTGCCTAAGCCATAAGATGGCGAATTTAATTGATAAATGTGTGTTCTGACTGCTCTAACAAGTAGCCATTCCTTATCACTCTTTCCTTGGGCCTCCCTAATCTGAGACAGAATATTGAAATTAAGCCAATATATAGCCCTGCAATGGCCTCTTAAGTTCAAGTGAAAAGAAGAGTCATAGCCAGGCGTGTTGGCTCACACCTGTAATCCCAGCACTTCGGGAGGCCAAGGAAGGCAGATCACCCGAGGTCAGGAGTTCGAACCAGCCTCGTCAACATGGCAAAACCCTGTCTCTACTAAAAATACAAAAACTAGCTGGACATGGTGGCACACACCTGCAATCCCAGCTACTCGGGAGACAGAGGTTGCAGTGCGCTGAGATGGTGCCATTGTACTCTAGCCTGGGCAACAACGCAAGACTCCGTCTCAAAAAAAAAAAAAAAAAAAAAAAAAGCCAAGACAGGCCAAAGGCTAGGCCTCTTGCACCAATTAACCAAGTGGTGAATGCAAAGGAAAAGTTCTTGAAGGAAGTTAAAAGTGCTGCTCCAGTAAACACAAGGCCCTAACTCCCTTCAATGCTTAGAAAGGCTGAGAGATGAGGAAGCTGCAGAAGAAAAGTTGGAAGTTAGCCGAGGTTGGTTCATGCGGTTTAAGGGAAGAAGCTGTATCTGTTAACATAAAAGTGTAAGATGAAACAGCAAATGCTGATGGAGAAGCTGCAGCGTTATCCAGATAATTGATGACAGTGGCTACAGTAAACAATAGATTT
This sequence comes from Piliocolobus tephrosceles, assembly GCF_002776525.5. Taxonomy (NCBI): domain Eukaryota; kingdom Metazoa; phylum Chordata; class Mammalia; order Primates; family Cercopithecidae; genus Piliocolobus; species Piliocolobus tephrosceles. The sequence continues at coordinate 1,073,300 of NW_022292088.1, forward strand.
TTCAATGTAGATAAAACTGCCTTCTATTGGAAAATGACACCATTTAGGACTCACATAGCTAGAGAGAAGTCAATGCCTAGCTTGTTTGAAAAGACAGACTGACTCTCTTGTTAGAGGCTAATAGAGCTGGTGACTTCAAGCTGAAGGCATTGCTTATTTACCATTTTGAAAATATAGGGGCCTTAAGAATCATGCTAAGTCTACTATATATGTGCACTATAAATAGAACAATGAAACCTAGATAACACATCTGTTTACAGCATGATTTACTGAATATTTAAAACCCACTGTTGAGAACTACTGCTCAGAAAAAAAAATTATTTTCAAAATCTTACTGCTTATTGATAATGAGCATCAGAGCATCTGGTCACCCAAGAGCTCTGATGAAGATGTACAAGATTAATGTTGTGTTGTTTTCGTGCTTGCTAACATATCCATTCTACAGCCCTTGGATAAAAGAGTCATTTCAGCTTTCAGGTCTTATTGCTTAAGAATAAAGGTATAGATGCCATAGTGATTCCTCTCATGCATATGGGCAAAGTAAACTGAAAACCTTCTGGAAAGGATGCCATTAAGGATATTCATGATTCATGAAAGGAGGTCAAGATACCAACATTAACAGGGGTTTGGAAGAAGTTGATTCCAACCTTCATGGATGACTGAGCGTTTTAAGACTTCAGTGGAGGAGGCCAGGTATGGCGGCTCACGCCTGTAATCCCAGCACTTTGGGAGGCTGAGGCAGGTGGATCACAAGGTCAGGAGTTCGAGACCAGCCTGACCAACGTGGTGAAACCCTGTCTCTACTAAAAATACAAAAATGAGCTGGGCATGGTGGTGCCTGCCTGTAATCCCAGCTACTCAGGAGGCTGAGGCAGGAGAATCGCTTGAACCCGGGAGGTAGAGGTTGCAGTGAGGTGAGATCGTGCCAATGCACTCCAGCCTGGGTGACAGAGTGAGACTTCATCTCAAAACAAACAAACAAACAAAAAAGAGACTTCAGTGGAGGAATTACAGGCACGTGCCACCACACCGAGCTAATTTTTGCATTTTTAGTAGAGAAATGGTTTTACCATGTTGGCCAGGCTGGTCTCAAACTCCTGACGTAAAGTGATCCATCCGCCTTGGCCTCCCAAAGTGCTAGGATTACAGGCATGAGCCACTATGCCTGGTACATGGTATTTTTAATTAAGGTACATACTTTGTTTTTTAAAGACATAATGCTATTGCACATTTAATAGACTACAGAATAATGTAAACAGAACTTTTATATGCACTGGGAAACCAAAAATTCATGTGACTCACTTTATTGCAACACTAGCTTTATGGTAGTCTAGAACTGAACCCTCAGTATCTGAGGTATGCTTGTATTAATATGCATTTACAGACAAATTAAGGCACAGAAATGACCTTACAGTCACTTTGGCTAGAGTGAAAATTCAGATAATGCCTCAGCCCATGCTTCTAACCAATTATACTGTGAGTGTAGCATGCTGGTATTCTCAGAACTATTTCCTTTATCCAGAACAGTGCTAGAAAAATTTTTTTGGGGCGGGGCGCGGTGGCTCAAGCCTGTAATCCCAGCACTTTGGGAAGCCGAGACAGGCGGATCACAAGGTCAGGAGACCGAGACCATCCTGGCTAACACGGTGAAACCCCGTCTCTACTAAAAATACAAAAACTAGCTGGGCGAGGTGGCGGGCGCCTGTAGTCCCAGCTACTCAGGAGGCTGAGGCAGGAGAATGGCATAAATCCGGGAGGCGGAGCTTGCAGTGAGCTGAGATCCGGCCACTGCACTCCAGTCCGGGCCACAGAGCAAGACTCCGCCTCAAAAAAAAAAAAAAAATTTTGGTAAATAGTTTTAGGAAATGCATTTAGGTAAAGCACAATCCTCCATTTTACACCTTCTTACTTTACACATTTACCATCACCTGCCAAACCACTCATTTTGATGTGGAACATTTCTATTACAGAGGGTGTAGTTGCATCTCACTTAATTTAAATATTTTCCACTTTAGCCTTTGAAAGCTCCCACATTAACTGTATCTTCTCCAGTGAGTTGTAGTTCTCACACAGAACCATTACCCTTCCAGTCACTAGTGTATTTAAGCTCAAGTGAGTAAGACTAGTAATGATTAAAATGAACCTCACAACAAATTTTAGCAAGGTAAATTTAAGTCCTATCAATATTTTCAATAAATATCGGGAAGATGCTAAAGGCAGCTTCCTGTTGTAGTGCTCTATGGATCTTTGCTTTATTAATTTGTTAAATGAGAGCTGATGAAACTCTTTTCCCCCAAATAACAGTCATAGAAACATGTTACCTATTTGAAAGAACAATACCATTAGTTAGTTAAAAAATTTAATTGTAAGAATCAAGCAGTGGTTATTGGTGAAACCAATTCACACTGACAGCTTTGAAGTGTTCAGATGCTAATTTTAAAATAAATGTGACAAATACCAATCAGATTTTCATAACATTTTTCAGGATCCACATCAACTTGATTATGGACATAATTCAATACACAAGGGTAAGAGAAAGACAGTGTATAATCACCAACAATTAAACCAGAGGTATAATTTTTTCAAATAATTTTTAGTAACAGAATAAATTCTAACTTTTTAAAGTCTAAAGCTACATAAAACTCAAGGCAATCTACTTTTCTACCTGAGATCAAAATGACTTTCTTTTTCCTAACTAAACATAATTCTTAGCATTGAGGTAAACCTGAATTCATGTGGTATACTTTGTCAAACTTTTCCAAAACATTTTAAGCCCTGCTTTAGAGAGAAATTCTCTTGTTACATATATATATTTACATATTTTTTCTTCAAAGACTAATGACAATGTATGAGGTTAATAGGCCTGTAATGGAACCATGATACTACTAATAATATGAAATAAAAAGCCACTCATTTATACAAAGTGTTCCTGAATGGTGCAATAAGAAATGGGATCACAGATTTATGTACATATATGAATCACTAAGAGTTCAGAAATTAAGCTTACTTTAAGAAAACTCGGCCAGACACGGTAGCTCACACCTGTAATCCCAGTACTTTGGGAGGCCAAGGCGGGTGGATCACGAGGTCAGGAGTTCAAGACCAGCCTGACGTGGTGAAACCCTGTCTCTACTAAAAATACAAAAATTAGCTGAGCGTGGTGGCATGCGCCTGTAATCCCAGCTACTCAGGAGGCTAAGGCAGGAGAATCACTTGAATCGAGGAGGCTGAGGTTGCAGTGAGCCCAGATCACGCCACTGCACTCCAGCCTGGGTGACAGAGTGAGACTCTGACTCAGGAAAAAAAAAAAAAAAGAAAGAAAGAAAGAAAACTCATTCTATTTTTCTCTTTGGAGCAGAGGTTGCAAAACTGTGATGCCTAACAAAAATTTTGTGTATAAAAGCTCCAAAACCAAGCATTAGCCTAAATTGGCTATAACCGCAACTTAAATCAAAAACTATATTCAACTACATCTTCGCTGTGGCTCTGCAACTTTTTGTTTTGTGGCCTGAAGGTTTTTACTGAGGTAACAACCTCTTATCTCTTGTCCCTCCCTCTACCACAAAAGCAAAAATAAACAACAACAACAAAGAACATCTCTACAGCTTCCTTCTTCATGGCTGTCTTTGGCAATGCTTCCAAATCTTGAAAGCAAAAGAACCTGCTAAGTATATGAGGAGGATGAAAACACTATACATGACATATGAAAACCAATCTAAGAGTATGAATTGAAAAAGAAAATACTAGAAGGAAGGCCAAGCAGCAGTCGGCCCTCAATAGAAAACAAAAGAGAAGGAGGGCTGTGACTGCTCTGGCCCTTCTTCCATATTATCTCCCAATTAGAAGAGCGTGGAACCGAAAATTTAAACTCTGAAAAGGTAATAACTTTCAAGAAGGAGCTACGGAAGTGAATAAATGATAAAGAAGAACAGCAGTAGCTTTAGCTGTCAATGAGTTTCTTTGCTCTGGCATTGGCAATATCAATACGATCTTTGTTGGTGTCAGCCTGAAAAACAAGAACGATATCAGCTTTATTTTACAAGGTAAGTAACTCTAATAAAAATCAAACATCTTACACTTGGAGTAACTGACACACAGAAAATCCAAGAAACCACGTGAAGTTACATTACAAAACTCATGTTGGGCAAGAAGTAACAGAACATGAAATTCATTTGGAAAAACCCTGGTATATAAACATGACAAAGGTGTAACATATAAGACCTTGTCAATATTTCATCAATTCTACAACATATTTTTTCATAGTTTAACACGCCTGAAACTGGGATGCATCCTGTAATCAATGGCATTTTTTGATGTGATGAAATATGAGAGTGCTCTTCTCTGTTAAAGATTGGACCTCGTGTGAGTCCTCTGAACTGAATCACAGAATCTCATCTGGATTCAGACACCCTAAGTCTAACCTGGAGAGACTGAAATAACCTTTCCAAAGATCTTTGGAATGAATCTATTACCATCCACACCAACATCTGAATTAAAATGACAGGTAAATGTAGCCTAAACCCAGACTGCAGCATTTAAAGCATCTTGTGAACCACTGTTTCAATTAAATCCATCGAAAGTGATTTAACAGAGAGCCAAGCTTAAAAACTCACCCTAAACTTTAAAGTTCACTGAGATTTTAATGAGGTATGACTTTTTTTCTTTCTTTTTGAGACAGGGTCTCACTCTGTTGCCCAGGCTGGAATGCAATGGTACAATCACAGCTCACTGCAGCCTTCAACTCCTACACTCAAGCAATCCTTCTGCCTCCGCCTCCAGAGTAACTGGGACAAAAGGCACACGCCACCATGCCTAGTGAATTTTTAAATGTTTTTAGTACATTCTAGGTCTTGCTCTGGTCTTAAACTGCTGAGCACAAGCAATCCTCCTGCCTCGGCCTCTCAAAGTGTTGAGATTACAGGTGTGAGCTACCACGGTTGGCCAAAGTATGACTTTTACATGTGACACATCGAAACACCAAAAACAATTTCTCTTTCATGGTATCATGTAAAGTTAAGGGGGAAAGAAAAAAGAATCACAACTTTCTTTCACTCACATGACTCTATTTCGTGTGACCACTCTATATTAACTATTCTGCAGAACGGATTTTCTTTCATGAAATGAGGATTCAGGAACTTAATTTATTTTTAGCTAACAAAATAGGCTGATGTGGGAGGAAAGCTTTAGCTTTAGCCTGGGAGGTAGGCTGCAGTGAGCTGTGATTGTACCACTGTACTACCCTAGGCGACAGAGCAAGACCCCATTCTCAATTAAAAAATTAGTTAACAAAATAAAACTTACTCATTTGGGAGAGAAAAAAACACAGTCAAAGGCTAAAGTAGATACTAAGCTTCATGTGTGAAGGTTTAAGTAAAACTACTACATTCCAAAACTCTGGTTTCAAAAGGCACCAACTGCCATGAGGGGGAGGACTTGGCTCTTGTTGTATGTGTTAGAACCACCATCTTGCTGGGCGTGGTGGCTCATGCCTGTAATCCCAGCACTTTGGGAGGCAGAGGCACGCAGATCATGAGGTCAACAGATTGAGACCATCCTGGCCAACATGATGAAACCCCGTCTTTACTAAAAATACAAAAATTAGCTGGGCGTGGTGGCGTGTGCCTGTAGTCCCAGCGACTCGGGAGGCTGAGGCAGCAGAATTGCTTGAATCTGGGAGACGGAGGTTGCAGTGAGCTGAGATTGTGCCACTGCACTCTAGCCTGGCAACAGAGTGAGACTCCATCTCAAAAAAAAAAAAAAAAAGAACCACCACCTCATCAGAACTAAGACCTATGAGTCCGGGAGCTTCTTCTACCATGTCCCCCACAGCATCTAGCACAGCTGTCTATTACGGAAACAATGAACTGGGTGTCTCATTTTCTTGTGGCAATAAAAAGCTTTTACCTTGTCTGTGATTCGTTTTATTTGCGGATTTTGAGCATCGATCTCATTGCCTATGTTCAGGGCCATGTCTTTTAGATTTCCCAGGATACTACCCACTTGAGTCAGGTTCTCTTCCATTTCATCTTCTCTGGCATCATTAGTTATGCTATCACAAGAAGAGAGTTAATTCCATAGATTTTTCTGAATTTAAATAGAGTAAATCTGGATTTAATTTTCACAAAAGTACCAAAATGACTCTCAGCAAGTATAAGATCCAAAGGAATATAGGTTACCATTCTTGGGAAACATTCTGTAATAAAAACTGGAAGACTCATCAAAGAGAGCACAGTGACTTAAAGCCATGTAAGAAAAGAAACAACTCTAAAACAGTGTTTCTCAAAGCGTAATTCCCAGCATCACCTGGGAAGCTGTTAGACATGGGAACATGCTAATTCTCACACTCCACTCCAGACTTACTAAATCAGAAACTGTAAGTGCGTCCCAGAAACCTATGGTTTCATAAGCCCCTCAAGTGGTTCTAATGCACAGTTAAGTCTATCTAAAGAACCACGGCTCTAAAAGAGAGGTTGGATCACCATCTGATTATGTAAATCAAGTGTTATTCAAACAGAGTATGCACATTTGTTTACATATTGTTTATGCCTGCTTTAACCCTACAACAGAGTTGAGTAATTGCAAGAGACTGTATGGCCTGAAAAGTCTGAAATATTGACTCTCTGGAGTGCAGTGGCCGGATCTCAGCTCACTGCAAGCTCCACCTGCCGGGTTCACGCCATTCTCCTGCCTCAGCCTCCTGCTTGTAGCTGGGACTACAGGCGCCCGCCAACTCACCCGGCTAGTTTTTTGTAGTTTTTAGTAGAGACGGGGTTTCACCAGGTTAGCCAGGATGGTCTTGATCTCCTGACCTCGTGATCCGCCCGTCTCGGCCTCCCAAAGTGCTGGGATTACAGGCTTGAGCCACCGCGCCCGGCCTGTTACAGATCTTCTTACAGAAATCTAGCTGACCCTTGCTCTAGACGACACATTTTAAAACATATTTTTTTCTATATACAAAAGTAAAGTATGTCTAGTTCAATAATTCGGAAAGTACGGAAAAGTATAAAGAAAAGTTAATCCCATCACCCAAGGTCAACCACCACAGTCAATATTTTGTCTGGCCGGGTGTGGTAGTTCATGCCTGTAATCCCAGCACTTTGGGAGGCTGAGGCAGGTGGATCACCTGAGGTCAGGAGTCCAAGACTAGCCTGCTCAGCATGGTGAAACTCTGTCTCTACTAAAAATACAAAAATTAGCTGGGCGTGGTGGCACACGCCTGTAGTCCCAGCTACTCAGGAGGCTGTGGCAGGAGAATTACTCGAACCTGGGAGGTGGAGGTTGCAGTGAGCTGAGATCCAGTGAGCTGAGATCACGCCACTGCACTCCAGCCTGGGCAACACAGCAAGACTCTCTCTCAAAACAAAACAACAAACAAACAAAAAGACAAAACAAAAAAACCACCATATTTTGTCAGTGGGCAGATTTTTAAATGCATTTTTAAAATGGAATAAATACAATTTTTATTTATTAGTTAGGGGTCAGGTACTGCTAAACTCATCTCCTAAGTGAACCATTCATTAAGAAAGGTACAGGAATATCGGAAGGAGTTGGCATACCGTTTAATGTATCCACCACTGGCTGCTCCTGTCGTTGGTTGCTGAGGCTGACCATTTGTCACCGGGCCTGGCTGTTTAGATACTACATTGCAAGGTGAGTTTTCTCCGCCATCTCCCCATGTTGTCTTATAAGCCTTGCCAGACTCAAAGTTCTTTGTTCTATGTAAGAGTCAGGAGTGTAGGGAGATACCAAAAAAAAGAAGAGGGAGAGTTCTAATTATTAGTGCCTGTTACCTTGAGGATGACACTAACAACTCTAGTAGAAAAGCTGCATACAGCTAAGTCTAGATGATCTATACTATGCTCCATGGCAATATGGGATAGGAAATAGATGAATTATGTAAACCCATTGACACTAAAAAAAATTTTAAAAAGGTCCAAATACTGCTTCTACCAAATCTTCACTAGGTTGTCAGCAAGTAGCAAAAAAAAAACTATTTGATTTTTCAGGTTCCCTTAGCCTCTGGCACTATCGTTTTGCTTTTCTCTTCCTAGTGTATCCAGCACTATCTGGAAAAGAGGTTAATGCACATTACTTAAAAAAAGGTCCCTTAGAAAAAGTGTTCTGGGATACCTTAAGAGGTTCCTTGAAGGCACCTCAGAGGTTGACAAGGGATGACAGAATAAGACGGCTGACGCTGGGTGCAGTGGCTCACACCTGTACTCCCAGCACTTTGGGAGGCCAAGGCGGGTGGATTGCTTTAACTCAGGAGTTTAAGATTAGCCAGGGCAACATGGCAAAACCCCATCTCTCAAACTCCTGACCTCAAGTGATCCACCCACCTCGGCATCCCAAAGTGCTGGAACTACAGGCTTGTGAGCTACTGCTCCCTGCCTCAAAATGCCATCTCTATAAAAAAATACAAACATTAGCTGGGTGTGGTGGTGCACGCCTGTGGTCCCAGCTGCTCGAGAGGCTGAGGTGGGAGGACTGCTTGAGCCCAGGTCGAGGCTGCAGTGAGCCATGATAGTGCCACTGCACTCCAGCCTGGGTGACAGAGTGAGACCTTAAATCTTAAATAAATAAATAAAATTTTTAAAATAAGAAGACTGAATTTGAACCAGTGTAGTTCCAGCTAATCAGTTTTTATTAGAATTTTCCATGAAAATTTAAACAATGGTTTCTTACAAACAAACCAGCCATCAGGAAAGAAAAGCATGAATAATTTCCAAATTGGACAATCAGTGGACAAATAAGTACCTTGACCACACAAGCGGTCATTTATAAATCCTATAGTGTAGGAGCTTTTCATTTAAGAGTTTCCTGTTAAAAAAAAAAAAAAAGATTGCGGCCAGGCACAGTGGCTCACGCCGGTAATTTCAGCACTTAGGGAGGTTGAGGTGGGTGGATCACCTGAGGTCAGGAGTTCAAGACTAGCCTGGGCAACATGGTGAAACCCCATCTCTACTAAAAATACAAAAATTAGCTGAGTGCAGCAGCATCCGCCTATAATCCCAGCTACTGGGGAGGCTGAGTCGGGAGAATCACTTGAGCCCGAGAGGCGGAAGCTGCAGTGAGCTGAAATTGCACCACTGCACTCCAGCCTGGGCGACAGATCGAGATTCCATCTCAAAAAAAAAAAAAAAAAAAAAAAAGATCACCAGATGCAGTAACTCACACCTGTAATTCCAGCACTTTGGGAGGCTGACTGCCTGAGCTCAGGAGTTCGAGACCACCCTGGGCAACACGATGAAACCCTGTCTCTTGAAATACAAAAATTAGTTGGGTGTGGTGGCGTGCGTCTGCAGTCCCAGATACTCGGGAGGCTGAGGCAGGAGAATTGCTTGAACCCAGGAGGCAGCGGATGCAGTGAGCCAAGATCTTGCCACTGCACTCCAGCCTGGGTGACGGAGTAAGACTCCGTCTCAAAA
>NW_022292088.1:1082827-1092051 GCF_002776525.5 Piliocolobus tephrosceles
AAAAAAAAAAAAAAAAAAAAAAATCATAAGGCTAAATCTCTTAAAAATAAAAGCATATGCTTTAGGTATAGCTGACAGAGACAAAATCAGTCAGAGCCAGAGTATTACCATGGAATTAACCACTCAAACAGATCCAACTGGCAAGAGAAAAAAAAAAAAAAAGCCTAGGAAAGTGACTTTTAAATGGCTATTACAGGCTGGGTGCAGTGGTTCACACCTGTAATTCCAGCATTTTGGGAGGCCGACATGGGCAGATCACCAGAGGCTGGAAGTTCGAGACCAGCCAGGCTAACATGGCAAAACCAGTCTCTACTAAAAATAGAAAAATTCGCCAGTGTGGTGGCATGTGCCTGTAATCCCAGCTACTCAGGAGGCTGAGGCAGGAGAATCACTTGAACCTGGGAGATGGAGGTTGCAGTAAGCTGAGATTGCACCACTGCACTCCAGCCTGGGGAAGAGGGTGAGACTCCATCTCAAGAAAGAAAGAAAAAGTGGCTATTACAGGAAAAAAAATGGCTATTATGGAAAAGTAGCACAAAACTTTTCTTGATTATTTGGCTAAAGTCAAGCTTTCATTCAATTTTAGTTTTCACTTTTGTATAAACAAAAACAAAATAGTATGTTGCTCAAATATTGGTCTCTGATTTATTCTATCTTTTACATTAATAAGGAAGTTTTAAAATTTCAAAATAAAAAGGTAGGGAAGAGATTTTATGAAAAAAAGTTACTTATTCCTTAATAGGCATGTGAGGATTCATTTTTGGCAAACCTAGAATTGAATCTTAGACCTTTACCATTAATATTACAGAAAGGATACTACTACTTTCTTTGTGAGAGGCACTGCAAAGGCAAATTTATGAACACTGAAACGCTAGTTATCAAAGTGTGTTTCATGGTACCACTTTAAGTTCTCATAATTATGTTTCTATGCTATTTTTATTAATTAACTCATTTATTTATTATGAAGTCATGTTAAATTTTTCCTGGAACAAGGTAGGATATACATTTTTAAAATAAATATTCACATATATTCTTTGTTAATAATAAGAAAGGTCCCAGGCAAAATTCTAGAGCAGAGTAAGTGCTACTAAATAAAACAAAAGCAATATATTAGTTTAATAGAAAGTTAATAACCACAAATATTAACAGAGGTAATAGAAGTGGGGCTTTTATTAGAATTTCAGATTGTGGAACAGGTTCAAGAGAGAGGGTTTAAATTCCAAAGTAACTAATGAGATATTATGTTTCTGACAGCACAAAAAGAGGAGTAGACTGGGACATGACCTGTGGGTTCTGGTCTATTAAGGGATATATATACGCTCCAAACTCCTTCCCAACATTAAGAGGCAATATTTGAAAAAATTATTTACACTTATGAGAATTCTTCTTTCCATAATTAGATATAAGGGCATAAGGTGCCAATGAATTGTTTTAAAATGATCATGTGAATGATTTTTGATTGAAGCATAGTCTATAAACAAAGAATCAGATTGGTTATCAAACTCTGCTGTCTTTAAAATGACTGGATCTTGGCCAAGTGCAGTGGTTCACATCTGTAATACCAGCACTTTGGGAGGCCGAGGCAGGGGGATCACAAAGTCAGGAGTTTGAGACCAGCCTGGCCAACGTGGTGAAACCCTGTCTCTACCAAAAACATAAAAATTAGCTGGGCATGATGGCACTCCCCTGTAGTCCCAGCAACTCAGGACGCTGAGGCAGAAGAATCACTTGAACCTGGGAGGCGAAGGTTGCAGTGAGCCCAGATTATGCCACTGCACTCCAGCCTGGGCAACAGAGTGAGACTCTGTCTCAAAAAAAAAAAAAAAAAGAAGACTTGATCTTTGAAGATGTTCTTTCTGTATCAAGGGGAAAAGACACAAAAAGCTGACTTTGAATTTTTTAACAGCTTTGCATCGTGTTGGCATGTTTACCTTCAAATGGGATGGGAAAAAAACTACTTTTTTTCTTGTAGTTATAGTATGTTCTGCATGTTTATGAAGAGGTGGTGTGACAGTTCAGTGTGTCTCATTCAGCATGTCCACTCTAGGTAATGCCTTTTGGTTGCTTGAGACCCTGTCACTTGCCATCACCCTGGAGTTTCCTCCATCAAGTTGGAACCTGTTTTTAAGGCATTGTCAGATAGCTGCTTACCTAAGTTAATAAAATAAAAAATGTTCACAAATATAGTAATGTTTTTAAATTAATTACTTTCCTTCCAAAGGGTCTTAGATGCTTTAAAGGTAATACCTTCCAAACTTAATTGAGTATCAGACCGATCTCAGTGGTCCCCAACCTTTTTGGCACTGGGGACCAGTTTCATGGAAGACTATTTTTCCACAGATGGGGACCAGGTGATGCTTTGGGGATGAAATTGTTCCACCTCAGATCATCAGGCATTAGTTAGATTCTCATAAGGAGCACACAACTAGATCCCTCACATGCGCAGTTCACAATGGGGTTCTTGCTCCTATGAGAATGTGATGCCACTGCTGATCTGAGAGGAGGCAGAGCTCAGGCAGTAATGCTCACCTCCTGCTATGAGGACCAGTTTCTATTAACAGGCTATGGACTAGTAGTGGTCCATGGCTGGGGTGTTGAGGGCCTCCGCTGTAGAACACATAGATATGTAGGTTGCACTCTGGAGATTCTACTCCAATACATATGGGATAAAGCCTGGGAATCACTTGTTGTGTTTTATATAAGGTCAGTGGGACATTTAGCGATCCAGGAGGAGTACTTTAGATTACTCTGGTAGTCTGTCTACAGACTCTAGTAGTCTATATATTGGAACACTAAATAGTTAATCTGGAAGAAGCAAAGGGACAGGTCAGGATTAAAACAAACAAACAAAAAGGCCAGGTGCGGTGGCTCACACCTGTAATCCCAGCAGTTTGGAAGTCCAAAGTGGGTGGATCATGAGGTCAGGAATTCAAGACCAGCCTGGCCAAGATGGTGAAACCCTGTCTCTACTAAAAATACGAAAAATTAGCCAGGTGCGGTGGCAGGCGCCTGTAATCCTAGCTACTTGGGAGCCTGAGGCAGGAGAATCACTTAACTTGGAGGGCGGAGGGTACAGTGGGCCGAGATCGCGCCACTGCACTCCAGCCTGAGCGACAGAGTGAGACTCCATCTAAAAACAAACAAACAAACAAAAAACAAACAAACAAAAGTAACAGCATTTGGAGTAAAATAACTTAAAGCCCAATCCTACGCATGTCATTCAGAAGCTACAGAATCTTAAGGAAACTTCAATTTCAGAGAATCCCTTTCTTTGTAAGTAAACTAGGATAATAACAATACTTAATGTTTAGCAGGGCTATAAAATGTTCTGTTGGTAACAGACATAAAACTGCTTTGTAAATCACTGGATAAATATTTTAATTCATTGGCTTCAACTTCAACCTGACCCTTAGTCAACAGTTAATGCCTGTAAGTGCACAGATTACCAACTGGCATGTTTATTTTTTGGTCCATTACCATTTCTTTTCTTTTTTTTTTTTTGAGACGGAGTCTCGCTCTGCCGCCCAGGCTGGAGTGCAGTGGCCGGATCTCAGCTCACCGCAAGCTCCGCCTCCCAGGTATACGCCATTCTCCTGCCTCAGCCTCCTGAGTAGCTGGGACTACAGGCGCCCGCTACCTCACCAGGCAAGATTTTTGTATTCTTTTAGTAGAGACGAGGTTTCACAGTGTTAGCCAGGATGGCCTCGATCTCCTGACCTCGTGATCCGCCCGTCTCGGCCTCCCAAAGTGCTGGGATTACAGGCCTGAGCCACCGCGCCCGGCCCATTACCATTTCTTAGCTTTGAGATCTACAGGTAGATGAAAGTAGTTGGAATATGGTGATATGAAAGATTACTAGGACCAGGTTGTTTTAGTCTACAGTAAGAAATAATAGCTCTAATCTGTGATAGGACTCTTGAAAAAAAAAAAGCCCCTCTGGGAAGAAATTAGTCTTCATGATAAAATGCCTAAGTAAATTTGTGATTAAGTCTTAATTCAGAACTCCATCTAGAAACTTAATTTACAACTGACTGTTAGTTTTGAGTGGTCTAATAGTCTTTAACTGGAACCTCTTTTTTTTCCACTTAAATGTCTCATTCAAAAATGGCAAGTGTTTGGGCATGGTGGCTCATGCCTGTAATTTCAGCATTTTGGAAGGCCAAGGCAGGTGAATTACTTGAGGTCAGGAGTTCGAGACCAGCCTGGTCAACATGGTGAAACCCCTTCTGTACTAAAAATACAAAAAATTAGCCCGGTGTGGTGGCACAAGCTTATAATCCCAGCTACTTGTGAGGCTAAAGCAGGAGAATTGCTTGAACCCAGGAGGCAGAGGTTGCAGTGAGCTGAGATTGAGCCACTATACTCCAGCCTAGGGGACACAGCGAGACTCTGTCTCAAAAAAAAAGGCAAGTTTTAAGAATCTGAAACATTCCTAGTCAATTCAGGAAGCTGCTATTAAGGATAAAACTGTAAATATTAAGATATGAGCACAAAAACAATAATTTCTTATTTTAGTTTTGGTTGCATCAATATTAGTTTTAACTGAATTAAAAATAGCAAAAATAAAACTAAATATTAGCTGTGACTATTTCACATCAAGGAGAAAAGGGACCAAATAAATACAAACTAATAATAAAGAGTGAATGTGAGTGTGTTTGTGCTTTGGATAGTCAAACTAAGGAAAGAAGGAAAAAGGAGGGCAGGAAACAAAGGGTAGAAATCAAATACTTAATTTGTTAACATTTAATCATGGTCTTCATAATTCTTATAAAGATCTAAAATTAAGAGTCAGACACAATAATAAACAGTAAGCTGACAAAACTTATCTCCCATGAAAAATTAAGATTAGTTAGCTCTGTATTAATTCAACATGAAATCACAGCAAGTTAACACATGATGTAACAGGAATTATAGAATAGTTTATAACATATGTAAAGGGGAAACCCTTATTTAAGGAAAGAAGATACCAGATACGGTAGCATTTAAAATTTTATATCCCACCTTGTTCCAAATAGGATTTGAGATGACTAGACTGACAATTGATTCCTTAATTTGGTAGTGGCCTAAATCATGGGTAACCTAAATTAGAAGCAAAACTTTAACAGAGGAAATCTTGACTCAAGAACCAGAAAAATGTAGGGAAACTTAATGGAAGACAGGATGCTAAAATCAAAGTCCTATGAAGACAGAGAAGCATTTAGCATGACTTCCCTTACCTTTTATCAGAACTAGACTGCAGCAGCTGTCTCAAAGATAAATCTATTTTAAACTTCTTAAGAAACTCCAGGAGTATTGTTATTTTGGTAAACTTAAATGTTATTTAGCAAAAACTTAGTTATCAGAGACATTTGTCAAAGAATGGTATTATAAATTAAGGTCCTTTTGTCAAGTCCATCTTTTGTGAGACAGCACCCATCAAGAATAAATTCACTTTACACTACACACCACCACACAGGTTTAGAGACAGTTTAAACCATTCACAAAATCCATGCACATGCACAGAAAAGCCATTTGAAGCATCACCTTTAGATAGCAGGTTAGCAGCCCAAACTGCGCCACAAGACTGCATCTTAAAGTTCCCTTTGATCAGTTACTGAGCCCGGCTTCTGATGTTAAATCTTCATTTTTAGTAAGCAGATTAGAAAGGAAGAGATTAGGTGAGAGAATGAAACGCAGAAAATAGTAAATGCCACTCAAACAGAACAGAAGCAGGTTTAATGTTTAAAAACATAATGTATTCAATTTCCTGCCTGGTTTCACAGAAACAACCAACATCTGAGAATCTAGATAAAAAGAAAACTAAGAAAACTATTTAAACCAGAGCACATTTCATTTTTCCTCAGAATTTTGGGTGATTATATTCTTTCCTAAAATTAGAGAAGGCAAAAACCAATGGAGATGCTATGAGACTCCTTCCTCTTAGTGATTAAGATTTCTCTTAATTACTTCTAGTATATATTTTATTTTCTTATACATTTTATTTTCATTGTAATTTTAAAACATCTTTTTACACATCAAACTCTCCCACCAGCCAACAAGTTTCTCAAGGACGCTCAAATCAACAAGTATTTATTGAGTAACTACTATATATCCCATACTACATGAGGTATAAAAAATAATGTCAAGATAAATAAAACAGGCAGGGCCAGAGGTATGCCTTACTCATATTTGTGTCTCCAGTGAGCAGGATGGAAGCAGCACTCAACTACTGAATGAAATATAATTCAATATTCATTTTAATTAGTTGGAGCTGAATTTTTACACCTCAGTATGACTTAAGATGGGAATAGCAGAAAACCTGTAGTGCCAATGTGGAACTTTAGTAAGTGGTCAGAAATGCCAATCTGTCTTCAAACTATGTGTCACTGTTAGACTTTATAAAACAGGCAAGTTAAGACAGAAGAATACCTTATCTAAGAATGTTTAAGGCCAGGTGCGGTGGCTCACGCCTGTAATGCCAGCACTTCAGGAGGCCGAGGCAGGCGGATCACAAAGTCAGGAGATTAAGACCAATCCAGCTAACATGGTGAAACCCCATCTTTACTAAAAACACAAAAAATTAGCTGGGCGTGGTAGTGGGCGCCTGTAGTCCCAGCTACTTAGGAGGCTGAGGCAGGAGAATGGAGTGAACCCAGGAGGCGGAGCTTGCAGAGAGCAGAGATGGCACCACTGCACTCCAGACTGGGTGACAGGGCGAGGCTTCATCTCAAAGAAAAAAAAAAAAAGTTTAAACTGGGACATCAAGCAGTTTACTATTCTGAGACTTACCATTTTAAATCTGTCTCCTTTCAAATTCTCATTAATTAGAATTACAATTTATCAATTACTGCCTAAGATATGTGATTTTAAAAAAAGATTTCTGGGCTGGGCGCGGTGGCTCACACCTGTAATCCCAGCACTTTGGGAGGCTGAGGCGGGCGCATCACGAGATCAGGAAATGGAGACCATCCTGGCTAACACGGTGAAACCCCGTCTCTACTAAAAATACAAAAAGTTAGCCGGGTGTGGTGGTGGACGCCTGTAGTCCCAGCTACTCGGGAGGCTGAGGCAGGAGAATGGCGTGAACCTAGGAGGCGGAGCTTGCAGTGAGCTGAACCGAGATCCTGCCACTGCACTCCAGCCTAGGTGACACAGCGAGACTCCATCTCAAAAAAAAAAAAAAAAAAAAAGGATTTGTGTTATTCTTTTAGAATTCAAATTTTACAAACCACAGAATGGCATTTATTCACCATCTTAAAGTTTAACCCTGGTAATCTGTTACTAAATTCTACTAATCCTTTAGAAAGAATTTGCTGCAGTTAAAATATCCTTCTAATACAGAAGTTTTTTAAGTAAAGCTATTTCAATGTCTTATTTAAAAAAGATGTGCCAGCCTTGGCAACAAGGCAAAACTCTGTCTATACAAAAAATACAAAAATTGGCTGGGCATGGTAGTGCATGCCTGTAATCCCAGCTACTCAGCAGACTGAGGCAGGAGGATTGCTTGGGCCAGGGAGGTCAAGGCTGCAGTGAGCCAAGATCGTGCCACTGCATTCCAGCCTGGGTAACAAAGTGAGACCCTGTCTCAAAAAGGTAATAAAAGATTTTCTGCCCAGGCATGCTAGCTCACACCTCTAATCCCAACACTCTGGGAGGCTGAGTGGAGAGGAATGATTAGACCCAGGAGTTCAAGTATAGCCTGAGCAATATTAGCCAGGTGTGGTGGTGGTGTATTCCTGTAGTCCCTGCTACTCAGGGGTTGGGGACTGAGGTGATTGCTTGAGCGCATGAGGTTGAGGCTGCAGTGAGCCATGTTCATGCCACTGCACTCCAGTCCGGGCAACAGAGCAAAATCCTGTCTCAAAAAAAAAAAGAAGAAGAAAACAAACCTTCAAGAACAAATCTACTCAAGAAGTTTTCTATATAGCATTACATCTAACAAGAGCAACAACATAAAGGTCCATTCTTTTCTTAGAGTCAAACAATGTAGCATACAGTTAAAAGCAATGGTTCTGCTGGGCACAGTGGCTCACGCCTGTAATCCCAGCACTTTGGGAGGCTGAGGCAGGCGGATCACCTGAGGTCAGGAGTTCAAGACCAGCCTGGCCAATATGGTGAAACCCCATCTCTACTAAAAATACAAAAATTAGCTGGGCATGGTGGTGGGCACCAGTAATCCCAGCTATGTGGGAGGCTGAGGCAGGAGAATCGGTTGAACCCAGGAGGCAGAGGTTGCAGTGAACTGAGATTGCATCACTGTACTCCAACCTGGGCAACACAGTGAGACTCCATCTCAAAAAAAAAAAAAGAAAAGGAAAAAACAAAAGTTTTTTTTTTTCTTTTTTTGAGGCGGAGTCTTGCTCTGTCGCCGGGACTAGAGTGCAGTGGCCGGATCTTAGCTCACCGCAAGCTCCGCCTCCCGGGTTTACGCCATTCTCCTGCCTCAGCCTCCCAAGTAGCTGAGACTACAGGCGCCCGCCACCTCGCCCAGCTAGTTTTTGTATTTTTAGTAGAGACGGGGTTTCACCGTGTTAGCCAGGATGGTCTCGATCTCCTGACCTCATGATCCGCCCGTCTCAGCCTCCCAAAGTGCTGGGATTACAGGCTTGAGCCACTGCGCCCGGCCGAAACAAAAGTTTTAAAAACATGCCAGGCATGGTGACATACACCTGTAGTCCCAGCTACTCACGAGGCTGAGGTAGGGGGATCACTTGAATCTGGGAGGTCGAGGCTGCAGTGAGCCAAGATCATACCACTGTACTCCAACCTGGGTGACAGAGTGAGACCCTGACTCAAAAACAGTATTTCTGTAGTGAAACAAATTAATATTTACAGCAAGTAATAAAAGCTAAACATAGCTTCAGTTCAGGTTACATTTTATACCCTAATGAGTTGTGGCACCATTAAAGCAAAAATGAAACAAAACTTAAGCTTTCAGAGTTTTTTAGATTTCTGAATGGCCGGCAGGGCTTAATGGCTTATGCCTGCAATCCGAGCACTTCTGGAGGCTAAGGTGGGTGGATTGCCTGAGCCCAAAGTTTTGAGACCAGCCTGGCCAACATGGTGAAACCTTGTCTCTACAAAAAATACAAAATTAGCTGGGTGTGGTGACACGTGCCTGTAATCCCAGCTACTTGGGAGGCTGACGCTGGAGGATGGGTTGAGGCTTCAATGAGCCATGACTGTGCCACTGCACTCCAGCCTAGGTAACAGAATGAGACCCTGTTTCGGCAAAAAAAAAAAAA
>NW_022292088.1:1092451-1198576 GCF_002776525.5 Piliocolobus tephrosceles
TTTTCAACTGGCAAATAAGGAACTCTGGACCTGACCTGGGTTGTGACTACTCCTGCCAGTATTAAGACTAGGCCTTATACGAAAGACCAAGATCTCATATCTACCTTTAAGAAGCTCATATTATGGTTATTCATATAATGAGCCTAACGGAAACACAGACTAGCAGATTAGAAAGATCAAGACACAGGCAAGAATGATAGGAAGAGCTGAGGATAAGAGATATCATTACTGGCCAAGGTCTCAATGGTATAAGAAAGAAATAGGTGGAAGAAAGGCAATTACAATCAGACATCTTCAACTGAGATAATACTTTCTTCTCTTCAGGGAACTGTTTTGTTACAGCAGTCCCTTGATTCCATCTCTCAAGAAGTGCCAGAAAAAAGAAAAGAAAGAAGTGTCAGTTGGGTTCAGTGGCTCAAGCCTGTAATCCCAGTGCTTTGGGAGGCTGAGGATTTCTTGAGGCCAGGAGTTTGATACAAGCCTGGGCAACATAGCAAGACCCCTGTATCTACGAAAAATTTAAAAAATTAGCTGGGCATGGTGGCATACACCTGTAATCCTAGCTACTTGGTAGGCTGAGGTGGGTGGATCACTTGAGCCCAGATGTTTGAGGCTACACTGAGCTATGGTGGTGCCACTGCACTCAAGCCTGGGAGACAGAGGGAGATGCCATCTCTAAAAAAGTAGTGCCTTCTCTTGATCCACTGAGAAAGGGTTCAACTGAGGTTAGAGGCTGAAGAACGCTGATTCAGGACCATACTCTACCTTGTTTCCCACCAGTCTTCAAGAAAAGCTTGCCTATGCTTGGCTGGGATACACAAAGAGACATAAAATTAATACTCTGTAGCTGCATTTCCCACTTTCTATGATATTAGACTATCTTAGGTCTAATTCAATGCTCTTCCTGTTTATCAACACATGGCTCAGAGTTGATCTTGCTCTAAGATTTTAGGGGAGACTTCTTTCTCCTTGTTCTCCTAACATCTGATCTCAAGAAAATTCATCTACTTCCTCTCTTCTGTACTCTTCCAAGAAGGTACATGGAACACAAAAGAAAGGTACAATTATTTTTGTAAAACATAGCTAAGAGTTTGTATCAAACAATCTGTACATTTTAACTTGTTTGCTTAAAGTAATCTGCTCTGATTGACAAGTTATAGTTATTAAAATATGAACTTTCAGCCGGGAGCAGTGGCTCACGCCTGTAATCCCAGCACTTTGGGAGGCAGAGGCGGGCAGATCACCTGAGGTTAGGAGTTTGAAACCAGCCTGGCCGACATGGTGAAAGCCTGTCTCTACTAAAAATATAAAAATTAGCAGGGTATGGTGGCACACATTTGTAATCCCAGCTACTTGGGAGGCTGAGGCAGGAGAATCACTTGAACCTGTAAGGTGGAAGTTGCAGTGAGCCGAGATCACACCACTGTACTCCAGCCTGGGTGACAGAGCAAGACTCTGTCTCAAAAAAAAAAAAAAAAAAAAACTTTCCATTAGTCAACCAAGGTGTTGACTACCAATTACTACCAATAACTCCCCACAGTGAGTATGTCAGTGTCAAAAAGTATTAGAAGCTATTTAACACAGGTCAATAGACTTGTGTTAGAATAGGAAGTCAATGGATAAGACTAGGAAGAACACTGTCAAATCTTAACTCCTCATGGCCAAAATAAACACTAAAGTTGACTGACAAGGAATTAATCTCTACTTTCTCCAGTAGAAATGGCACAAAAATGCTGTTACATAAAACACTTATCTGAAAATACAAAAATATAACCACTGTTGATTTACAAGACCAGTTGAGAACTAGATGAAATACTAATGTCTAAAAAGCTCTTTAAAAATAAATATTTTGAGGCCAGATGCGGTGGCTCACACCTGTAATCCCAGCAACTGGAGAGGCTGAGGCAGGAGGATCATGAGGTCAAGAGATCAAGACCATCTGGCCAACATGGTGAAACCCTGTCTCTACTAAAAATACAAAAATTAGCTGAGTGTGGTGGTGGGCGCCTGTAGTCCCAGCTACTTGAGAGGCTGAGGCAGGAGAATCACTTGAACCCAGGAGACAGAGGTTGCAGTGAGCCAAGATTGCACCACTGCATTCCAGCCTGGCGACAGAGTGAGACTCCGTCTCAAAAAAAAAAAAAAAAGAATACTTTGGCTGGGTGCAGTGGCTCATGCCTGTAATCCCAGCACTTTGGGAGGCCAAGATGGGAGGATCTCTTGTGCCCAGGAAAGAGAGGCTTAAGTAAGCCGTGATCACGCCGCTGCATTCCAGCCTGAGTAACAGAGACCCTCTCTCAGGGGGAAAAAAAAACACCTTTCAGCCGTGAGTACACTCATTCAATCTCCAGATACTGTCATTTCTTTTTACACTCCACTCCAATCTATCAACTCTTTAGTTTGGCATTCAAGTTCCTCTACTACCTACTTATATCTTACTTTCCACTTCTCATCTACATGAGCACACAGCTCAGTTAAGTCAAGCTCCTTGTTAATCTTTATTTTGAACCTTTCATAGGAAATGCCCTCACTGTTCCTCCCTGTTCATCCAAATCCTGCTAATCACTCAAAGCCCGACCCATATCCTACCTCTTCTATAAGATGCTCTCCAACCCAACCTTTATCAGTTCTGTATACCTAGCCTTGGTCACTATCATATAATCTAACATTAGATTTATGTATTTTTTATGTTTTGCCATTCTTTCCCAACTTTTCTATTCTTTTGGCCATCCCTCATGTGCCTACCACAAAATCAATATTTTATTAATACTCCTCCTTTCGAAAGGAAAAGAAAGTAACTCCATCCTGCTCACCATCATCTAGATATACATTTCTCTATACTTCTTAACCTTTTCATGTATCACTACAAATTGAAATTGGAACTTGATCCCAGGATTGGTCAAATATAAGTCACAGTTTTCAGTGAACAAGCAGTATTTACACAAAAAGCTTAATCTGCCTGAAGGAGAGACAACTTAGATTTATCTAACAGAGTTCCTCATTAAGCCCAGTCATACTTCTGACCTTAGCTGGCAGGAGAAGGTGGGGTACTCTCATTTATTTATTTTGAAACTGTCTTAATTTATCAACTCACCTATTACATGGGCAGACACAAAGGCCACAGCATTTGTTGAGTTCTGTTAAAGTCTTCTCTGTCTCTCTCATGTCTTTATTTATTTGGTCCAAGCCTTCTTCTATGCGGTTTAGTTGTTCTAAGAATAAGTTGTAAAGTTACATTTTGTGTTCCATTCACAGTGTCAACCAGAAAATGCTATTATTATGGAGCAGTAAACTTCAATCTTGAATCTACCAATAACTCCCCACAGTGAGTATATCAGTGTCAAAAGGTATTAGAAGTTATTTAACATGATAACAATCTTTCACGTACTGATCCTGAGGCACCTAGCCTCTTGCTGTGGGAAAATTTGTTCTAAGAAGCTTGTATATGGCTGGGTATGGTGGCTCATGCCTGTGATCCCAGCACTTTGGGAGGCCGAGGTGGGCGGATCACCTGAGGTCAGGAGTTCAAGACCAGCCTGACCAACATGATGAAACCCCATCTCTACTAAAAATACAAAAATTAGCTGTGTGTGGTGATGGGTGCCTGTAATCCCAGCTACCTGGGAGGCTGAGGCAGGAGAATCACTTGAACCTGGCAGATGGAGGTTGCAGTGAACTGCAATTGCACCACTGAACTCCAACCTGGATGACAGAGTGGGATTCCCCTAAAGAAAAAAAAAAAAAAAAAAAAAAATCTTGTATAGTAGGACCAAGGGATGGTTATTTAGAGATCATCCTTACAACCAAGTTAAGGGTACTTTGACCAAGTCAAATCCCCATCATTTCTATAATAGGTTCAAAACCTGAGGGCTGTTATAGGAGTAATAAAAACTAGACCTGATTACTCAGGGCCAACTCAAGTGTTTCCAAGCACACCTGAATCTAGATCTGTTTTAGGACTTAACTTGATTTCTGAGGATGATGTAAGAATATCATAATGTCTGCCCAGACATGGTGGCTCATGCCTATAATCCCAGCACTTCGGGAGGCCGAGGTGGACAGATCACTTGAGGTCAAGAGTTTGAGATCAACCTCGCCAACAAGGTGAAACCCTATCTCTACTGAAAATACAAAAAATTAGCTGGGTGTGGTGGCGGGTACCTGTAATCCCAGCTACATTACTATCATAATGTCTAAGGCACATATAACCAATACACAAAATAAGCCATGCTGGCCTAACACATACTTGGTATATACACAGTTGGGCATTGTTGCCTGTCATCCCAAATAGACAGTGAACATGATATTATTCAAACCAGAAGACAAGAAGTAAACATATTATTCTTACTTTACAAAGGAAACGCCCTCCCAAAGGCTGAAATTTGTATGTGGCTAATCTGATAGGGCTTTTCGGCATCATAGTCAAATTAAGAATTTCTGCTAATAATTTAACTCACCCCCTTGTTCATCCAGCATAGTAATGGTCTTGATTCCTGCATCCTGAGACTAAAAGAAGTGGGAAAAAGGCTGATAGTACAACAAAACAAAACAAAAACAACAGAAACAAAACCTACAAGAGCTGTCAAACAGCAAGACAGAATAATTTAGAAACCCAAGCTCTAGAGGATTAGAGCTACAGACAGAACTAGTATTCTTAAACTAACACACTTTAATATAGTAGCCCCCCAAAATAATTAAGTCACGAACTCATAGTGAATTCATCTTCCCTGTCATATTCCAATACTGTCAAAGGGAAAAACAGAAAAGGCCCATTAGTGTATGATTTGACAATTTCAGCAACTGTTAATTTCAAATAATAAAGCATATTGATACATTACCCTTTAACACTAATTCCAGCCAGAAGTATTAGGATATCTCCTATAAATTTTTATACTTAAGTTGATAACTAACATTTTCTTACCTCAATGGCTAAACCCAGGATTCTCCTCGTACTTTCCAGAGACTAGGAAAAAACACAGAGTTTTAGCATTCCAAAATATGTAAAAAAAAAAAAAAAACCATAAAACAAAAAATCTAGACCACATTCATGATGCTATTCTATCTTTAAAAATGGCCAGCTCAGGCTGGGCACAGTGGCTCATGCCTATAATCCCAGCACTTTGGGAGGCCGAGGCAGGAGGATTTCTTGAGTACCAGAGCTCAAGACCAGCCCAGGCAACATAGCCCAATGGAAAGACTGTCTCCATTAAAGGAAAAAACAAAAAGAATTGCCAGCCTATCCCTTCCTTTGAAACAAAACAATGGCCGGGTGTGGTGGCTCATGACTATAATCCCAGCACTTTGGGAGGCTGAGGTGGGTGGATCAAGAGGTCAGGAGTTCAAGACCAGTCTGCCCAACATGGTGAAACCCCATCTCTACTAAAACTACAAAAATTAGGCCGGGCGCGGTGGCTCAAGCCTGTAATCCCAGCACTTTGGGAGGCCGAGACGGGCGGATCACGAGGTCAGGAGATCGAGACCATCCTGGCTAACACGGTGAAACCCCGTCTCTACTAAAAAAAAGTACAAAAAACTAGCCGGGCGAGGTGGCGGGCGCCTGTAGTCCCAGCTACTGGGGAGGCTGAGGCAGGAGAATGGCGTGAACCCGGGAGGCGGAGCTTGCAGTGAGCTGAGATCCGGCCAGTGCACTCCAGCCCGGGCGACAGAGCGAGACTCCGTCTCAGGAAAAAAAAAAAAAAAAAACTACAAAAATTAGCTGGGCATGGTGGCACATGCCTGTAATTCCAGCTACCCAGGAAGCTGAGGCA
Source organism: Piliocolobus tephrosceles (assembly GCF_002776525.5). Taxonomy (NCBI): domain Eukaryota; kingdom Metazoa; phylum Chordata; class Mammalia; order Primates; family Cercopithecidae; genus Piliocolobus; species Piliocolobus tephrosceles. The sequence goes on from NW_022292088.1 coordinate 1,098,220, forward strand.
GGAGAATCGCTTGATGAACACAGGAGGCAGAGGTTGCAGTGAGCCGAGATCGCGTCACTGCACTGCAGCCTGGGCAATAGAGTGAGACTCTGTCTCAAAAAAAAAAAAAGTAAGTTGATCACTACATTTTTAGTTATTTTCAAGTGCTCCTTAAGAGAAAATGTGTAAGGACTTCCAGTGTGATGTTGAAAGAAAAAGTTTTTTTAAAAAAGAGAGAATATTTGGACGGTGAAGTTCATGGGAATAAAAATTTTATAGTCATAAAAATTTAATGTAGGTAGAAATCTAAGTAAATTACAGATATTAGGAAATTGTTAAATAGAAGTCTAGCATTTCTCAAATACATAATAGAGTATCTTTGTTGCACTTAAGTAATAAGTACCTAAAAAATAAACATCATACAAATTGTTTTCACTTTAAGAAAATAAAAACCAGCAATGGCACTAAGGGGCAAATGTGTTACTTGATATTAATGGACTAGGAAGAGGCCAAAATGGTCCCTAAGAAGGCCCTCTCACCCCTCCAATATGAAAACTGAAATAGAATTATTTACTTATTTTAGGTAAAACATTTACCTCATCAGTAATCTGGTGAGCTCTCAGTTGAATTTCTTCTGATGACAGATTATCCATGATGAATCAAAACTATTAGGCACAGAAATGGAACTGTGGACACTGTATAAGAATAAGGATATATAAAAGTGTGTACGAGCAAAAAGTGTAGATTTATGGAATTTAGGAACTTATCAGGAAAACAGGATAAAAGAACCTCTTTCTATATCTATTAGTTTACCACAAGTAAAGAAATCAAGACCGAGAGAGGCTAAATGAATGTTTAATAAGGGTGCCAAGGGTGAACCTAAAATACAGGTTTTAGGACTTCTAGGGAAGTACTCTTGCCAACAGGAAAGTGGATCCTTTACTTTGAGAAGCAAGGCATTACTGGAAGACAAGCGTTAAAAGACTATTAAAATGAATTTTTGGTTGTTCAATGTTCTTCACGTGTTGTCTGAACATGGAAAAGCAGTTAAGTGAAGAAAAGTCCAATTTAGTAAAGTAACAAAATTTTAAGTTACATGCCTGAAGAACACAGGAGACTTTTCTAAATATGCCAGTTGTCCCGGTTACTCACTGGAGAAAATACTTTCACTCTTAACAAGAAAAGGGAAATGCTGGTACAAACAGCTCAGAAAAAACTAAGGTTTTTATTATGCATTAGACTCTTCCTCTCCAATGGCTTATACTGTTTGTTGTTTTAGTGGAGTCCCTAAGAAACCAAACAATTATTCTCCTACACATAGTAACTCAGATATCTCATAGACATCCAAGCTAAAAAATAAAACATTTTGTAGGTGTTACTCAGCATGGCTGTTATCTAATTCCTCTTTGAGAAGTCATGTGGAGTAATAACAAGCATTGTGCAACGGATCTAGGTTCTTTCTTTGTTACATTTGCTAGCTTTGTATGAATTTTCTCAAAACTCATTTACCAAAGCTCACTGTCAATGACACAGATAAACTCTGGTTCTTACTACAGATTTGCCCCCAGGAATCTGGCAATGTCTGGAGATGCTTGATTGTCACAACTTGGGCCAGGTGATGGTGCTGGTTACTGGCACCTAGTAGGTAAAGGCAGGGAAGCCGTTTAATCTCCTATAACACTCTTCAGGAAAGCCCTCCAGCAAAGAATAATCTGACCCAAAATGTCAATTTGAGGTGAGAAACCTTGCCATGGATACACCCTTTGATAAGCAGAAAACCGAATTCCCCCAAGAATGTACTGTACTGAATTCTTGGAAGGCAGAGATTTTATCTTTGTATCTCTAACACCTAATAGGATCTGACAGTAGATACTCCAAAAATAGCTGAATGAACAAATAAGTAGAAAAACAGGGTGTACTCTCAAAGTATTTACTTGGCTCTTAGAAACAAAGCTGCATATAACAGTAGCACAAAGCCTGCAAAGAATCACTAGAGCCACAAACCTAAAACTGCTATTGCAAGTGTATGATATGATCACATACAAATCTTTTCAGTCACTTTTGGCTGGGCGTGGTAGCTCATGACTGGAATCCTAGCACTTTTGGAGGCTAAGGTGAGTGGATGGCTTGATCTCAGGAGTTGTAGTTCAGCCTGGGCAACATGGCAAAACCCCGTCTCTACCAAAAATACAAAAATTAGCCGGGCATGGTGGCGCACACCTGTAGTCCAGCTACTGGGGGGGCCGAGGTGGGCGGATTGCTTGAGTCCAGGAGGTTGAGGCTGAAGTAAGTCAAGATCATGGCACTGCACTCCAGCCTGGGTGACAGAGCAAGACCCTATCTTAAAAAAATTAAAAAAAAAAAAAATAATAATAATATTTTCAGTCGTTTTTAGTTGAACCACTACTATCATTTTATTATTATTTTTTTTGAGATGGAGTCTCACTCTATTGCCCAGGCTGGAGTTCAGTGGTGCAACCTTGACTCACTGCAACTTCCACATCCTGGGTTCAAGCAACTCTCCTGCCTCAGCCTCTCAAGGAGCTGGGATTACAGGCATGCACCACCACGCCCTGATAATTTTTGTATTTTTAGTAGAAATGGGGTTTCACCATGTTGGCCAGGCTGATCTCGAACTCCAGACCTCAGCCTCCCAAACTGCCAAGATTACAGGCATGAGCCACTGTGCCCAGCCTGAGCCACTGTGCCCAGCCCTGTTTATAATTCTACTGTCATAACTGCTTTATGGTTTAAGATTCTGAGGGCCAGGCATGGTGGCTCATGCCTGTAATCCCAGCACTTTGGGAGGCCGAGGTGGGTGGATCATGAGGTTAGGAGATCGAGGCCAGCTTGACCAACATGGTAAAACCCCGTCTCTACTAAAAATACAAAAATTAGCCGGAGGTGGTGGTGAGCACCTGTAATCACAGCTACCTGGGAGGCTGAGGCAGGAGAATTGCTTGAACCTGGGAGGCAGAGGTTGCAGTCAGCCAAGATCGCGCCACTGGGCAACAAAGTGAGACTCTGTCTCAAAAAAAAAAAAAAAAAAAAGATTTTGAGCCTTGATTAAAGTTATTAGTGCTCATGAAAAAAAGAATTTTAAGTTCCAAATTTAGATTTCTATCTTGCTTGCCATAGACTGTGGTTCAGGCAAGTTTCCACACTAAGATATAATCAAGACATAAAGATATCATTCATTAGATACAAGCGTAAAAGGAACCATGTATTTTATTGATTTGCTAATTGTTTGAGTCTTAAGCTTTATCATACATACACATGTCCACGCTACTGTTCTTTTGTCACTCTTTCCTATTTACAACTACAGAAAGAAAATGGAGATTCTTTTTTGAACCCTCTCACCTCCACATTTTTGCACACCTTTCCTTTCTATAATACCCCACATCTGCCCAGGTAGCCTTATGCTTCTCCATCACTTCCTAAAGTCCCAACCGAGATACCTCTCCAAAGCCTGCCCTTCCCAGGCAGTAATGCTCTGAACTTACCTATTCCTGTCATGTATAACTCCTCAATGCCTGACAGAGAAAAAAATATGAAAAATAATATACACTAATCCATTAGTGCCTGGAAAAGGCACCCTTAGTGAGGTTTTCAGATATAGTATCCTGTGGGTCGGGAGACATTCTGGGGTAAGAAAGCCCAAATATCACAAATTATGTAATTTTGTAATTCTATTCCTAGAGGTGATTATTGCCAATTACAAGTCAGTCTTTGCTAGCTTCCTAGGAAAAAAAAAAGGCAAAACTACAGAGTTAGGGGTGAATGTACTCCTGACCTCTGTCCTGCCTTCTTTAAAATAAAAAAGAAAGCAGATGTAACTGGGAGATGGATAACGTGAAGAATCACCCCTGACACTGCAATGAGGTCAGTCTGAAGGACACACTCTTTCTGTGTGAACTCGAAGTTCTACTTAATATTTTTTTTCTTCCCTGACCAGACAACACGCAAGACAAGTAACAGATATCTATAAAGATCTCCCGGCCGGGCGCGGTGGCTCAAGCCTGTAATCCCAGCACTTTGGGAGGCCGAGACGGGCGGATCACGAGGTCAGGAGATCGAGACCATCCTGGCTAACACGGTGAAACCCCGTCTCTACTAAAAATACAAAAAACTAGCCGGGCGTGGTGGCGGGCGCCTGTAGTCCTAGCTACTCCGGAGGCTGAGGAAGGAGAATGGCGTAAAATCCGGGAGGCGGAGCTTGCAGTGAGCTGAGATCCGGCCACTGCACTCCAGCCCGGGCAACAGAGCAAGATTCCATCTCAAAAAAAAAAAGATCTCCCAAGTTTGGCATGCTGACGTCAGGATGCAGGTGCCTAAGATTACTCTGGATTCTTGAGGGTTTTGAGCACAAGATAATAGTATGGTCGTCCCTCAGAGGGTTGGATTCAGGACTGCCTGTGGATACCAGTTGGCCCTGAGGAACCTGCAGATATAAAACTGTATATCCATCTGTAGACGAGAGTTTTGCATGCAAGAATACCGTATTTTCTTTTCTTTCTTTCTTTCTTTCTTTTTTTTTTTTTTTTTTTGAGGCAAGGCCTCACTCTGTCCCCCAGGTTGGAGAGCAGTGGTGCAATCAGGTTCACTACAGCCTTTCCCTCCTGGGCTCAAGCAATCCTCCCATTTAGCCCCCTGAAGAACTAGGACTACAGGTGCATGCACCATGCCAAGCTAATTTTTAAGCTGTTTTATAGAGACCAGGTCTCACTATGTTATCCAGGCTGGTCTCAAACTTTTGGGCTCAAGCAATCCTCCCACCTCGGCCTCCCAAAGTCCTGGAATTACAGGGACAAGCTACTGTACCTAGCCGAATACCGTATTTTCTATCTGCATTTGGTTGTAGATGTGGAACCTGCTGATATGGAGGGCTAATTGTATGTACTGAAAAAAAAATTTACCTATAAGTGAACCCATGCAGTTCAAGCCATGTTGTTCAAGTGTCAACTGTGTATGAAAGTAAGAGAGTCAAAGTAGAATTGCAAGGGGAAGGACAAAGAGAGATAAGGAATAATACTCCTTAAGTTCTTATTGGCCTTTGTAAGTTTGCTCAGATGGGTCAGAGAGAATGTAACCTAGAATTAGCTACATAGCCCCCTCCCAGCTATTCAGGGGGCTAAATGGGAGGATTGCTTGAGCCCGGGAGGACAAGGCTGTGGTGAACCTGATTGCACCACTGCTCTCCAACCTGGGTGACAGAGTGAGGCCTTGCCTCAAAAAAAAAAAAAAAAAAAAAAGAAAATACAGTATTCACGCATGCAAAATAGCTACATAGCTACATAGCCTTGCTCATATTTATTATTCTCTGCAGACATTTTCCTTACAGAATCAGGAAAAGGTTACCCAGAATATTAGAGAAAAGAGAACTGGTCGGGTGGGGTGAAAAATAAAACATCAGCTGACACAAAGATGCCATTAAATGTACTTTTCTCAGATTTAATCTAGTCTATTAAATACTTGTGTCATTTTTCCAGTGCTGCTGGGAACTGACACTATGCTGTGTGCCCTTGAGAGGAAAATGCAAGATTTGTCTCAGTGCTTTCACACCCTATTTCTCAGGCTATGGCTCACTTGGGCTTACTCAAAGACTCCTAATTTGACCTTTTTCTTTTCTAATTTAAACCGAGGCAGGGAAAGAAGTTCACAGAGTACCACTTAGGCATCAGATACCCTACTAAGTATTTATCTACATCATTATCTCCATTATACTATTTTACAGATGAAGAAACTAAGGCTCAGTTTAAGTAACTTACCTAAGACGACTGAGTCAGTAAAGAGCAGATTAATTATTCAAGTCGGGATCTACTTGCAAATTAAGTATAGTTCATGGTCTGATACAGAGTCTTTCTGGAGCTGGAAGTGGTGGCACACGTCTGTAATCCCAGTACTTTGGGAGGCCAAGGCAGGAGGACTGCTTGAGGCCAGGAGTTCAAGACCAGCCTGGGCAGCACAGTGAGACCCGGTCTCAACAAATAATAAAAAAATTAGCTGGGCATGGGGGCACATGCCTGTACTCCCAGCTACTCAGGAGGCTGAGGCACAAGAACCACTTGAACCTGGGAGGCAGAGGGTGCAGTGAGCGGAGATGGCACTGGGTGACAGAGCAAGACCCTGTTTCCAAAAAAAGAGTCTTTCTGTTGACTGTATCCACCGCCCCCTTAACAAACAACAGATGATATGAGAACTGCTGAATATTAGAAAATAGGCCAAGCAACCCTGTATGATGGTTCATTTCAAAATTTCAGATGCTTTCTATAAGACCCCGAGATTTCATCTCTTTACAGACTCAAAGAAGACAGTTAAATTGAAGGAGAAATAGAAAGACCAGAGTAATCGTGGTTTTCAACTGTCTTCTGGTATTTCAGAAGCTAAAAATAATCTACATTAATTTAGAAAATGGAAAGAAGTCTATTGGTCAGGCGCAGTGGCTCATGCCTGTAACGCTGGCACTTTTGAGGGTTGAGGTAGGAAAACGGTTTGAGGCTAGTTTGAGACCAGCCTAGGCAACACAACAAGACTCTGTCTCCACAAAAAGTAACAACAAAAATAGCCAGGTGTGGTGATTAGTGCCTGTAGTCCCAGCTACTTGGGAGGCTGAGTTAGGAGGTTCACTTGAGCCTGGGAGTTCAGGGCTGCAGTGAGCCATGATCCCCACTACACTCCAGCCTGCCTGACAGAGCAAGACCCCAAAGAAAAAAAAGAAATGGGCTGGGCACAGTGGCTCATGCCTGTGATCCCAGCACTTTGGGAAGCCGAGGTGGGTGGATCACAAGGTCAGGAGTTCGAGACCAGCCTTGCCAATACGGTGAAACCCCATCTCTACTAAAAATAGAAAAATTAGCTGTGTGTGAATAGTGGGCGCCTGTAGTCCCAGCTACTCAGGAAGCTGAGGCAGGAGAATTATTTGAACCCAGGAGGGAGGCAGAGGTTGCAGTGAGCCAAGATCGTGCCACTGCACTCCAGCCTGGGCGACAAGAGCGAAATTCTGTCAAAAAAAAAAAAAAAAGAAAGAAAGGAAGGAAGGAAGGAAGGAAGGAGAAAGAAAGGAAGGAAGGAAGGAAGGAAGGAAGGAAGGAAGGAAGGAAGGAAGGGAAAAAAGAAAAGAAAAGAAAAGAAAAGAGAAAAGAAAGACAGAGGGAGGGAAGGAGAAGACAACAAGAAAGCAGTCCCCTCTCCGGGTGTGGTGGCTCACGCCTGTAGTCCCAGCACTCTGGGAGGCCAAGGTGGGCGGATCGCCTGAGGTCAGGAGTTCGAGACCAGCCTGGCCAACATGGTGAAACCCTGTCTGTACTAAAAATAAAAAAAGTAGCCAGGTGTAGTGATGCATGCCTGTAATCCCAGCTACTCAGGAGGCTGAGACAGGAGAGTTGCTTGAACCCGAGAGGCGAAGGTTGCAGTGAGCCGAGATCACTGTACTTCAGCCTGGGCAACAGCAAGACTCTGTCTTAGAAAAAAAAAAAAAGGCAAGCAGAAAGGAAGTAAAAGACTAAGAGAAGAAAAGAAGAAAGGAAAAGTAAATAAGCTTCTTGAAAAGAAATACACAGAAAAAAGGCCCTGGAATTCAAATAAGGCCTTGAAAGATCCATGTGGCTTCATTTATAAAACTGGAGAGCTACTGGAGAAGTAATGAAGAAACAGCACTTAAATCACCATCAGACCAGGTGCAGGTGGCTCACGCCTGTAATCCCAGCACTGTGGGAAGCAGAGGTGGGTGGATCACTTGAGGCCAGTAGTTCAAGACCAGACTGACCAATATGGTGAAACCCCATCTCTACTAAAAAGAAAATATAAAAATTAGCCCAGTGCGGTAGTGCACGTCTCTGGCTTGAGCCTGGGAGGCGGAGGTTGGGCAACAGAGCGAGACTGTCTAAAAAAAAAAAAAAAAAATCACCATCAATTTCACAGGGTCTTGCAAAGAATGATTTTATAAGATAATTATTTTTATACAGGTAAACAAGGACTTTGCAGCTAAAATATTCTACCAAATTAGTTTCCTGACTTATTTGTTCTCTGAAAATTAATCACAATAAAGCTCCTCAATGAGTTACACTCAAAGGGTTTATTATTATACTTTTAAGTTCAGCATTCTCTTTGGCTTATTTTGATAGAAGTCTACTTCCATGGTAACCAATGCATCTGCAACAAGAGGAAACTTCTGTTTACAGCAGGATAGCAGAGTGGGTGAGTGGGAACTCCAGAATTCAAATTCCAGCCTCAGAATGTATTTGTTGTGTGACCCCAGGGAAATTACCTAACCCCACTAAATTCAGTTTCTGTATTTGTAAAACAGGAATAACATTCTATTTCATAGTTTTGTTTTTTTTGTGAAGATTAAAAAGAGATGATCTATGCAAAGTACTTAGTACAATGCCTTGCACATGGCTGGTGTTCAATGTTAGCCATTATTTTAATACTTTTACTGAAGTGGAAATAAACAGTAGGCAAAAGGAAAGTAGCAATGTTGAATATAAGTCACATTTATGTAAATGTAACTGAAAGTAATAGCTACTAAATATTAACAGTTCCATCTGCAAGGCTAAATTTGAATATTAAAGTTGATGATATTATATAGGCTATATACAACTTTTTTTTTTGAGACAGAGTCTCAATTTGTATTTTATTTTATTTTTTTTGAGATGCAGTCTCACTGTGTTGCCCAAGCTGGAGTGCAGTGGTGTGATCTTGGCTCACTGCAACCTCTGCCCCCGGGTTCAAGTGATTCTCCTGCCTCAGCCTCCCAAGTAGCTGGGATTACAGGTGCCCACTACCACACCTGGCCTTTTTTAAAATCACTACTATTATTGTAGAGGCAGGGTCTCACTATGTTGCCCAGGCTGGTCTCAAACTCCTGGGCTCAAGTGATGCTCCTGGCTCAGCCTCCCTAAGTGCTGGGATTACATGTATGAGCCACTTTGCCTGGCATAGGTCTCATTTATGTTAAGGATAGCTTCCTCCTTTTACTTCCTCTCTCAGCTTTCCTTTCTATCTCCTTCTACACAAACAATTTTAACCATTTTTATATATAGGCCCCAAAACTATGCAAATATACATACATATATTATTTTTTTCTTTTTAAAAATTCTTTTCTTTTTACCATACAAAGTCTGTAACTCAAATGCAAATATACTAAGAACACCACAGAATCATAACTACTAAACAGCCTGGTTTCAGGCCAGGCACAGTGGCTCACATTTATAATCCCAGCACTTTGGGAGGCCGAGGCGGGCGGATCACCTGAGGTCAGGAGTTTGAGACCAGACTGGCCAACATGGAGAAACCCTGTCTCCACTAAAAAATACCAAAGGCCGGGTGCGGTGGCTCATGCCTGTAATCCTAGCACTTTAGGAGGCTAAGGAGGGCAGATCACTTGAGGTCACGGGTTTGAGACCAGCCTGGCCAACATGGTGAAACCCCGTCTCTACTAAAAATACAAAAATTAGCCAGGTATGGTGGCATGCGCCTGTAATCCCAGCTACTTGGGAGGCTGAGGCAGGAAAATCACTTGAACCCAGGAGGCAGAGGTTGCAGTGAGTCGAGATTGTGCCACTGTACTTCAGCCTGGGCAACAGAGTGAGGCTCCTTCTCAAAAAAAAAAAAAATTAGCCAGGTGTGGTGGTGGGCACCTGTAATCCCAGCTACTCAGGAGGCTAAGGCAGGAGAATCGCTTGAATCGGAGAGGCGGAGGTTGCAGTGAGCCGAGATCGCACCACCGCACTCCAGCCTCAGCGACAGAGTGAGACTCCATCTTAAAAAATAACAACAACAAAAGACAAAACAGAAAAACAGCTTGGTTTCAAAGTACACTGAAGCACATGATCCAAGACAGAAATCATATTAACAAGTGGGAAAGTCCCACTAAAAATCAGGAACCAAAAAGAAAACCAAAATTACATTTTCAGGCCTATAGTCCCAGCTACTCAGGAGGCTGAGGCAGGAGGATCACCTGAGCCCAGGATTTTAAATATAACCTGGGCAACATAGCAAAACCCTGACTCTTAAAAAAAACAAAAAAACAAAAAAAAAAAAAAACGACACTTCAGTTTTACAGAAGCACCTCTGGTAACTTAATTGCTTGATATCCAATGCCTGGTCTTCAAGTCCCTGTCAAATTTGGAACTTCCACAGTTCTACTCTAAGTGACCCAGGAGTAATACTGAGGAGGTAGATGTAGCTTTGATTGTAATCAGTTATATTAACCCTACCTATGAGAATGGTTGTGTGAACAGAAAGGGGATGTTCTATGTGAAATATAAGAACAGCACTCAAGAGCCAACCCAGGAGGAGACAATATGGCAGGCATAAGTGTGGTATTTGCCAGGGAGATACCAACCATGGGGTGAGATTAATTGGCAAGGATTCACCCTGCCTGAATGAAATATTCAGCGAAACCATCCACATAGTTTAGCTCTGATTAAGTTCACTTAGATGCTTTATGTATGTACATACATGTGTATGTATGCAGAGATAGGGTATCTTACTATGTTGCCCAGGCTGCTCTTGAACTCCTGGCCTCAAGCGATCCTTCTGTCTTGGACTCCCCAAATGCCAGAAGGCGTGAGACACCACACCCAGACACTTAGATGCTTTCTGGTTAGTTTTTCAAATATTCTGATATTAAGAGTCAGAAGCTACAGATAGAGAACATAAGCACTCATGTCCCTGGAAAAGAGAACATAAGCACTCATGTCCCTGGAAAAGGATACCCCCAGCAGAACATTAAAAGAGTAGCATTCTTGCTTATACAAAAGACAACATAGTATAGTGGTTATGTGCCCAATATCTGAAGGCATAATAGTTTCAAATCCTGACTACTATTTACTTAACTTTTCTGTGCTTCAGTTTCCTCATTAAATAGAATAATAATGCTTACTTTAAGTGTTGTTACATGGATTGAGCTAATTCATGCACAGTATTTAAAGCAGTGCCTGCCACATAGTGCTCAATAAAACTATTATAACTTTTCATAATAATTACTAAATATCTCTCATGATTTTGGCCAGGCATGGTGGCTCATGCTTATAATCTCAGCACATTAGGAGGCCAAGGCAAAAAGATTGCTTAAAGCCAGGAGTTCGAGACCAGCCTGGGTAATTAAGCAAGTCCCCCATCTCTACACACACACACCCACACACACAAAATCAGCCGGGCCTGGTGGCGTGCACCTGTAGTCCCAGCTACTCAGGAGGCTGAAGCAGGGGGATCACTTGAGCTCAGCAGTTTGAGACTGCAGTGACCTATGATCATGCCACTGGACTCCTTGGTGACACAGCAAGACTGTCTTAAAAAACAAACACACAAAAAACACAAACACCCTGATTCTCACTTGTGTGGGTCAAAATCCAAGTATGATCAAGTCCAAAAAATTATGGTTTTAAATTAAATTATCGGCCGGGCGCGGTGGCTCAAGCCTGTAATCCCAGCACTTTGGGAGGCCGAGACGGGCGGATCACGAGGTCAGGAGATCGAGACCATCCTGGCTAACACAGTGAAACCCCGTCTCTACTAAAAATACAAAAAACTAGCCGGGCGACGGGAGCTTGCAGTGAGCTGAGATCCGGCCATTGCACTCCAGCCGGGGAGACAGAGCCAGACTCCGTCTCAAAAAAAAAAAAAATAAATAAAAAATAAATTATCAAAAAAAAGTCACAATGTAAGGATTCAGCGGTCAGGCAGGAATATACTATGTGTGTGTATGTATGGAGGGCAGGGGATGGCTTTCAAGGCAGACAGAACACATATTGTGAAGAGCTTTGTATACTATACCAATTAGTTTGAAATTCATTTTGCTATGCTACCTAGGTTGGTCTTGAACTCCTGACCTCAACTGATGCTCCCACTTCAGCCTCCCAAGTATCTGGGACTACAGACAAACCACCACAACTGGTTTGAGTTTTGTAAGTATTGAAAGGCCATCTAAAGTAATTTCAATTTCCAAAACACTGTCAAAATAAATTTAAACAAACTTTACATCTAAGTTACAGAACTTACAGAAAGTAACAAGAAAAGAGAATTCTGGAAAAACATAGGAATTAGTGATTTAAATACCTTAATAGCAATACAACCTAAATTGAAACCCAAACCAAAATGTCAGTGAATCTAACTGAATACAAATCGGCTTCTTCTACGCCTAATATTTAAAAAGACACAGTACATGCTGTTTCCTGGCTCCATAATCCACTTCCTCCAATTGTTGGAGGCACTGGATCCATCTGTTTCAAGTTTCTCCCTACCACAGCAAAGAAAAGAGCAGTCCTGGCCGGGTGAGGTGGCTCAAGCCTGTAATCCCAGCACTTTGGGAGGCCGAGGTGGGTGGATCATCTGAGGTCAGGAGATTGAGATCAGCCGGGCTAACATGGTGAAACCTCGTTTCTCCTAAATATACAAAAACTTAGCCAGGCATGGTGGCGCATGCCTGTAATCCCAGCTACTCAGGAGGCTGAGGCAGGAGAATCACTTGAACCCAGGAGGTGGAGGTTGCGGTGAGCCGAGATCACACCATTGCACTCTGGCTTGGGTGACAAGAGCAAAACTCCGTCTCAAAAAAAAAAAGGGGGGGGAAGAAAAGAGCAGTCCTTGTCATCTGCCCCTCTGTCAACCTACAGATCTGGAAACAAACTATAGTAATGGAATAAAAATTTCAGCACCCTTGGAGATAAGCAACATTATGTATTATCATGCTAATATATACTTAATGTGGAGTACAAACATAGCTCAAAAACCGATGTCCAGTGTGTTGCAGATAAAGGAACCAAATTGTGGGGGCAGGGGGGAGCCTGAATTCAGAAAAAAAAAAAAAAAAGGCAGCTGATTTCACAAAAACATCAAAGAGCAAACATCCTCTTTTTCCTTTTAGCTATTCTGATCTACAGCAGCCTTGACCTCCCAGTCTCAAGTGATTCTCCACCTCAGCCTTCCAAGTAGCTGGGACCACAGGCACCGGGTACCAGGCCCAGCTATTTTTTTTTTTTTTTTTTAATTTTGTAGAGACAGTCTTGGCATGTTGTCCAGGCTGGTCTCAAACTCCCAGGCTCAAGCAGTCCTCCTGCCTCAGCCTCCCAAAGTGCGGGATTACAGGCATGAGCCACCGCCCGGCTGTAATCTACTTTCATCTGGTGGAACCAGTTAACTTTGCTAGAATTGTGTTATGATAATGAATACCATCATAGACATCACAAAATTTTCAAGTCCATAAGCTTTAGTTCAATCTTCATTTTAAAAATGAGCTGGGGCCGGGCGCGGTGGCTCAAGCCTGTAATCCCAGCACTTTGGGAGGCCGAGACGGGCGGATCACGAGGTCAGGAGATCGAGACCATCCTGGCTAACACGGTGAAACCCCGTTTCTACTAAAAATACAAAAAACTAGCCGGGCGTGGTGGCGGGCGCCTGTAGTCCCAGCTACTCCGGAGGCTGAGGAAGGAGAATGGCGTAAAATCCGGGAGGCGGAGCTTGCAGTGAGCTGAGATCCGGCCACTGCACTCCAGCCCGGGCAACAGAGCAAGATTCCGCCTCAAAAAAAAAAAAAAAAAAAAATGAGCTGATTAGGCCCAAAGCAGTATTCTCCAAAGTGCAGAGCAAGAATATGATTTTAACTGTTATATATAGAAGAGTTATATATTTAATAGTTATGTATTTATTATAATGGATACTAAAAAAGGTATAAAATACATAAAAACCATGATTTCACAGATTATCACTTTGGAAGTAGGTGATGTTTTTTTAAAAAAACTCATTAAACATGAAGTAAAATAATAGTACTCTAAACAGCAAAAACTATGATGGCGGTATGACTCATAGGTGAAGACTCCACAGCTGTCCCATGAGTACATGCCTGTTTTTGTTTACTTTCTTTGTGGTTCTAGGTAGCGTTCTGAATGATGTGACCTTAAGCTGGGCGTGGTGGCTCACGCCTGTAATCCCAGCACTTTAGGAGGCAGAGGTGAGCGGGATCACCTGAGGTCGGGAGATCGAGACCAGCCTGACCAACCTACTCTCTATGCCTGTAATCCCAGCTACTCGGGAGGCTGAGGCTGAAGAATCACTTGAAGCCGGGAGGCGGAGATTGAGGTGACCTGTGATCATGCCATTGCACTCCAGCCTGGGCAACAACAGCAAAACTCCGTCTCAAAACAAAAAAAAAAAAGAAAAGATGTGACCTTTAGTTAAGTGAGCTTGTGTATTGTACCTAAGTTCATATAAGAAACAAACACCAAGATACATATAGGAATTCCACTGTTTATATGAAATGGTATAATATTGTTAGGAAAATAATGGCACAGTAAGTCATCCTTATGCTGGAACTATGATAACACCAACTTTCTAATGCATAAACACATACTACAAGCACCTAAAGAAAAACCTAGCAAGACAAATATTCAAACTGCAGGCTAAGTTACATGATCACTTAAATTACTTTCACATGACCTGTCAAAGGAGTATGGCAATGTAAGGTGTTTCTCTTATTTGCTAATATTTCTTTATTTTCCTGAGATCACTCAGTGATCTCAGTGAGTCGAGACCACTGAGTAATTTATGAAGCAATTTAAGCCAGCTGCATAAATTTGTGTAAGTAACAAGGAGCTGAACGTTAATCACAAAAACAATGGGAAAAATGTCTCCAGGGCATGTCAGAGAGCTTCAAGGTAGCCCCTCCCATCACAGGACCTGAGGCCTAGGAAGAAAAAATGGTTTCGTGGGCAGCCTCAGGACTTGGGACCCTGAGTCCCAGCTGCTCCAGCTCATGGCTAAAAGGGACCAAGGTACAGCTTGGGCTGTTGCTTCAGAGGCTGCAAGCCCCAAAGCCTTGGTAGCTTGCACGTGATGCTGGGCCTGCAGGTGCACAGAAGTCAAGAACTGAGGTTTGGGAACCTCTGTCTAGATTTCAGAAGATGTATGGAAATCCCTGTATGTCCAGGCCAAAGTCTGCTGCAGGTGAAGAGACCTCATGGAGAACCTCTGCTAGGGCGTTGCAGAAAGGAAACATGGGGTTGGAGCCCCCCACAGAGTCCCCACTGGGGCACTGCCTAGTGGAGCTGTGAGAAGATGGCCACCATCCTCCAGACTCCAGAATGGCAGGTCTACAAACAGCTTGCACCATACACCTGGAAAAGCTGCAGGCACTGAATGCCAGCCCAGGAGAGCAGCCTCTGGGCCTGAACCCTGCAAAGCCACAGGGTCGGAACTGCTCAAGGCCTTGGGAGCCCACCCTTTGCATCAGCATGCCCTGGATGTGAGACATGGAGTCAAAGGAGATTAAGATAAGCTTTAAGATGGAATGACTGTCCCACTGGATTTTGGACTTGTATAGGGCCAGTAGCCCCTTTGTTTTGTCCAATTTCTCCCATTTGGAATGGGAGCATTTACCAATGCCTATTCCCCCATAGCATCTTAGAAGTAACCAACTTGCTTTTGATTTTATAGGCTCCTAGGCAAAAGGGACTTGCCTTGTCTCAGATGAGACTTTGGACTTGGACTTTTGGGTTAATACTGGAATGAGTTAAGACTTTGGAGGCCTGTTGGGAAGGCATGATTGTGTTTTGAACTGTGAGGACATGAGATTAGAAAGGGGCCAGGGGAGCTGGGAGTGGTGGCTCACGTCTGTAATCCCAGCACCTTGGGAGGATGAGGCGGGTGGATCATGAGGTCAGGAGTTCAAGACCAGCCTGGCCAATATAGTGACACCCTGTCTCTACTAAAAAATACAAAAATTAGCCAGGCGTGGTGGCTCACGCCTGTAATCCCAGCACTTTGGGAGGCAGAAGCCGGTGGATAACCTGAGGTCAGGAGTTCAAGACCAGCCTGGCCAACATGGCCAAACCCCATCTCTACTAAAAATACATAAATGAGCCAGGTGTGGTGGCAGGCGCCTGTAATCCCAGCTACTTGGGAGGCTGATGTAGGAGAACTGCTTGACCCTGGGAGATGGAGGTTGCAGTGAGTGGAGATCATGCCACTGCACTCCAACCTGAACAACAGAGCAAAACCCCATCTCAAAAAAAAAAAAAAAAAAAAAAGCCAGGTTTGGTGGAACGCATCTGTAGTCTCCACTCAGGAGGGTGAGGCAGGAGGATGGCTGAAGTGTTGGAGGTTGTAGTGAGCCGACATAGCGCCACTGCACTCCAGCCTGGGTGACTCTGTCTCAAAAAAAAAAAAAAAAGAAAGGGGCCAGGGGCAGAATGATACGGTTTGGCTACCCATAACCTCATCTCGAATCTGGTGGGAGGTGATTAAATTATGGAGGTGGTTTCCCCCATGCTGTTCTCATGATACTGGTTTTATAAGGGGCTCTTTCCCCTTCACTCTCTCTCTCCTGCCATCTTGTGAAGAAGGTACTTGGCTTCTCCTTTGCCTTCCACCACAATTATAAGTTTCTTGAGGCCTCCCCAGCCATGCAGAACTGAGAGTCAATTAAACTTCTTTCCTTTAGAAATTACCCAGTCTCGTGTATTTCTTTTTCTTTTTCTTTTTTTTTGAGATGGAGTCTGACTTTGCCTCCCAGGCTGGAGCACAGTGGCATGATCTCAGTTGACTGCAACCTCTGCTTCCCAGGTTCAAGGAATTCTCCTGCCTCAGCCTCCAGGGTAGCTGGGATTACAAGCATATGCCACCACGCCTGGCTAATTTTTGTATTTTTAGTAGAGATGGGAGTTCATCATGTTGGCCAGGCTGGTCTCGAACTCCTGATCTCAAGTGATCCTCCCACCTGGGCCTCCCAAAGTGCTGGGATTACAGGCATGAGCCACCAAGCCCGGCCTCGGGTACTTCTTTATAGCAGTGTGAGAACGGACTAATACAGACTCCATTCCAGGAGATGACAAATAGCAAAAGGCAAAGTGATACTCCCTTCTTGACTTTTTTTTCTCCCCCACTTTTATGTCTTTACGTTTTCTCCTACCACCAACTGCCTTTCCTAACACTGTGGTGACTAACGATTAAAGAAGAAAAAAAGGACCAGATGAAACTACACTTTACAGTACTTTTTCCCCCCACCACTCCAATCCCGAATTGTGGAATTCATTCTTTTCCTGATCCTCTAATTTGTGCCGCGAGGTAAGGCTGAACCTTTCTACAGAGAAAGTGCTATCCAATACCAGGAACCTCAGAGTCCTTCCTCAAGCCATTATCTCAGAGCTAACTGGTCACCGTGGTCACCAGACAGACAGTCTATTAATGTCAACCACAGCAACACAGTGGGGGTGAGGGACGGGAGGTGATCTCTGTTTAATTTCGAGGAAGGGTTCAGAGAATCACTATCCAGCCACCTTCCTCCACTGGCCCCTCGATGTTCTCCCAGCACCTCCCGTCCTCGCTCCGGGCCCATCTGCCCAGTAAGGGCCAGACCGCCCCCTCCTCCGCTTAAACCCGACCCCACCAACTTTTCAACCAATACGATATGCTCTTTCTTCTCAGGACATACTCTCCGACTTCATCCCAGGCAGCTCCCTCCGTCCCACTCCTGGAGACTCACCAAGCGGGTAAGGCCACTCCTCTCCAGCCGCAGCTCGGACACCCCAACACCGGACCTGGCGCGGCGCCCTAGTCGCGCCTGCGCGCGCCGAGCCCGCGCGCCTGCGCACTTCCCGTGCGCCGAGGACACGGACACACCCCTGCAGCTGGAGCCAATCACGGTGCTGGGGGTTTAAATGTCCCTGCCACGCAGGCGGAGAGTCTGGGAATTCACCAGTTAACCGGATAGATTCCGGTCATGCCCGAAGCTGGGCGGTGTTCATGCAATAAACATTTACTGAGGGCAAACCGTGTGCCAGGCACTGTGCTGGATGAACGATGAAGAAAAGAAAGCGAATAGAATGCTTTCTCTGCCCTTCAGCGTCTTTCAATATGTCTAGACTAAGATATAGATATGTAAACAAATTTATAGTGGATAGAATACAGGGCATAGCACATAGAAAATCTGAGGCGCCTTTGGCTGATAATGAACAAAGCGTTTTATTCTTAGGGGTGTCTGGAAGGGTTCCCGGAGGAAGTGACTTGAGTCCTGAAGGATAAGTAGGAGTTCCCCCGGAAATCTGGCAGAGAAAGAGCTAGAGTTTTCCAGGCTCTGGGAAATAGCTTATGTCGAGAACAGCATAACGCCTTCTGGAAATTTCTAGTAGTTCATCCTTGTGAGAGGCTTAGTGCTAATCGTACATCCCAGAGTGTAGAGGGAAGAAAGCTTTAGAAGGCCGACAATCGCTAGATTTTGGAAGGCCTTGGAATTTTAGACCACTTTATACTATGGGCACTGAAAACTATTGAAGAGTTTTAAGCAGATGGATGATTATTGTGAACTATTTGCTGCAGGAACCCTTCCACTCACCTCTAAGAATAAAACAAAGTGCTGGAAATCAAGAAAATAAAGTGCTTCACCAGGCACGGTGGCTCACACCTGTAATCAATCCCAGCACTTTGGGAGGCTGAAGCGGGCAGATCACGAGGTCACGAGTTCGAGACCAGCCTAGCCAACATAGAGAAACCCCGTCTCTACTAAAAATACAAAAAATTAGCCGGGTGTGATGGCAGACGCCTGTAATTCCAGCTAGTCGGGAGGCTGAGGCAGAAGAATCGCCTGAACCCGGGAGGCGGAGGCTGCAGTGGGCCGAGATCAGGCATTGCACTCCAGCCTGGGCAACAAGAGCAAAACTCCGTTCCCCCCTGCCCAGACCAAAAAAAAAAAAAAAAAAAAAAAAAAGAAAAAATAGCGGGGTGTGGTGGCAGGCGCCTGTAATCCCAGCTACGTTACTATCATGTCTATCGCTGCCTGGCGACAGTGCCAGACTACTTCTCAAAAGAAAACAAAAAAAAAAACAAAACAAAAAAACAGTGCTTCAAGGAGGAAATAGTCTGTTCCTAAGGGATCAAGGAAGATGAAGCCTGAGAAATGTTTTTTTTTAATTTCATAACACAGAGGTCACTGATTATGTCAGTGAAAGCTGTTTGGTGGAATGCTGGGGTTGAAAAAAACAACTTATTAGTTTGGAGATGGGGGAGATGTAGAGATGGGGACAAGTTGTAGAATGCTTTTGGAAAGTTTGGCCTTGACAGGGAGGAAGGAGGGAGAATGATGAAGGATCAAGATTTTTTGTTATTTTATTTTTTTGTTGTTGTTAGAATTAAGACAGGAGAAACTTGAGTAAGGTAGGGAAGATTCAACTGAGAAAAAAAAATGGTTGAATAAAGGAAGAGAAGGGATAGTCAGTAGGCAAAGATTGTGAAAGGGTAAGAATAGAGGCAGTTTAGAGGCAATTCAAAACACTGGTGAGAGGAATGGTTTTGGAAGAGAGGAGGGAGGGGGAAAGAGAGAGAAGATATCTCCCCAGTTATGACAGGAAGTATGTTTCTGTATGTTTAGTAACAGGAAGTTAAAAGTTCTCATTTGCTAACTTGTTTTATCTGTGACGTTGGAGATGGGGTCATCTTCTGATAGAAAAAGAAGTGGTATTGGGAGTTTAAAGTAAAGTTGAGAAGATTGGGAATATTGTAGAAAGTAATACAACAAGTTGACAGAAAAATGTTGTAGGACTGGTAAACAATATTGAGGGCCTTTTTAATATGGGCAAAAATGAACTCACCATTTTCTGCCCTCCTGTGTAACTTTCTCAAGCAGCAGTCACTTTTTGAGGGCAGAGGTGGAGAAAATGTATAGTTGAGTTAATTAGTTCATTTAGGGTTGTGATGGTCATTGATATAATTCCGTGGTTCTCAACCAGGGATGATTTTGTCCTCCAGGGGTATCTGGTAATGTCTGGAGACGCTTTATTGTGATGACAGGGATGTCCAGCAGTGGTGTTAAACACACACACACAAAATATATAAATTATATACATATATATTTATAAAATATATAATATATACTTATATATATATATAAAACAGAGAGAGAGAGCGAGAGAGAGAGAGGTCTTACTCTGTTGCCCAGGGTGGAGTGCAATGGTGTGATGTCCGCTCACTGCAACCTCTACCTCTGCAGCTCAAATCCTCCCACCTCAGCCTGCCCAGTAGCTGGGACTACAGGTGTGCACCACCACTGCCCGCTAATTTTTGCATTTTTTGTAGAGACAGGGTTTCACCATGTCACCCAGGCTGGTCTCAAACTCCTGGACTCAAACGATCTGCCTCCTTTGACCTCCCAAAGTTCTAGGATTTCATGTATAAGCCACTGCTCCCAATCTGCTGCTAAACATCTTACAATGCACAGGATACCCCTGACAAAAAAGTTTATGTTCCAAAATGTCAGTAACCCCAAAGTTGAGAAACCCTAATCTGGCGTTACCTTGGCACTCACCAATATCTGACTGTAGTCTTCTACAGGATTTTCCTTGAATGATGGCCCAGCGTTTATAGGGTAGAACAGTTCTTCCATTGCATGCCTTTGAAGGAGAATAGAATGAGCAGTGTGCCACAGCTCTTGAGTGTTTCAAGGACTTGTGATGTCACAAACACGGAATTGGAAATTTCCTAAACCTCTAGAACAAATCTGGATTTACATAGAAGAGATGAATATAGCCGCTTCTTTTTTTTTTTTTTTTTTGAGAGGGAGTCTGGCTCTGTAGCTAGGTTGGAGTGCAGTGGCATGATCTTGGCTCACTGCAACCTCCGACTCCCGGGTTCAAGCGATTTTCCTTCCTCAGCCTCCCGAGTAACTGGGACTACAGGTACGCACCACTACGCCCTGCTAATTTTTGTATTTTTAGTAGACAAGGGGTTTCACCATGTTGACCAGGATGATCTCGATCTCGGGACCTCACGATCCGCCCGCCTCGGCCTCCCAAAGTGCTGGGATTACAGGCGTGAGCCACCGCGCCCCGTCGCTGCTTACTTTCATTTGAGGCATTGAAGGTCTTGTTAAACACAGATGTTATAATCTCAATAATATAGGAGGAACACTTCACATAATTATCACCCTTAATGTCATTTCATTTATCTGACTAGTCTTAGTCACTAAAATTAGGTTTCTGAGGGAATGGGTATGGGCTAAATTTAATAATAAATACAGCCGGCCAGCGTGGTGGCTCACACCTGTAATTCCAGCACTTAGGGAAGCCGAGGTGGGTGGATCATTTGAGATCAGGAGTTTGAGACCTGCCTGGCCAATATGGCGAAACCCCGTCTCTACTAAAAATACAAAAATTTGTTGGGCGTGGTGGTGCACGTCTGTAATTCCAGCTACTTGGGAGGCTGAGGCTGAAGTATTGTTTGAACCCGGAAGATGGAGGTTGCAGTGAACCAAGATAACGGCTCTGCACTACAGCCCGAAAGAGAGCAAGACTCCGCTCAAAATACATACATACATACATACATACATACATACATACATAATAAATGTAGTTTGGACGCAGTAGCTGACACCTTCAATTCCAGCACTTTGGAAGGCCGAGGCAGGCCGATCACTTGAGCCCAGGAGTTTGAGACCAGCCTGGGCAACATGGTGAAACCCCGTCTCTACTTAAAAAATATTATAAATGCCTTAGGCATGAGTAAGAATAAAATCAGTATTATGGAATGGAATGTCTGCTCTGTGATAGGCAGCATTCATGGATAAACACTTGACCTATGTTATTTAATCCTAGCAACACCCTGTGAGATAACATTATCCTAATTTTAACTCAAGAACCTGAGATTCCAAGAACTGTATTTTACCCAAAGTCACAAATTATTAGTAGCTAGTCCAAGATCTGAAACTCAGGTCTGTCTGTTCTAAAGCTCTTGCACCTTCCATTAAACTTCAGTAAGTTTTACAAGGAAGGAGTGATTTCAAAATTTAGCCTGAACAGTTGCCACTGACTAAAGGAAATGGCGGGACACCAAGGAAGAGAGTAGGGGCTAGAGGGAGGCCAGGAAAGAACAAGGAGAAACAAGGAGAATGAAAAAGGGACCAGGGAGGCTGTTCATCGCGTCTGACGCTGCGTACTGACTCTGCCGCAAGCTGGCCTGCCTTTGTTCTTCCTCCATTCTTTTTGAGAAAAACCTCTTCCTGTGTGTCCGTTGTTCACTCTCTTGTGTTCAAATAAAGCTAGATTATTGAAAACGGCGGACAGCAAAGGAAAAAAAAAAAAGAGCGTGAAGGCCTCGGTGTGCGCCTGCGCGCTGGCGGCGGCTGTGGCGGGGCCCGGCGGGGAGCGGGTCCGGAGCAGGCTCCCGGACCCAAAACTGAAGGGGGTGTCTGGGGCGTCAGGGAGCTCCCTCGCCTGGCCCACGACGGCCTGATGGAGTAAGAGGGGTTGGCTGTGAATGTGAGTATCGATGGGCCGGCCTGCGTTGAGGTTATCGGAGCCCAAGGGTCCTGGTGGTCTGTCTCTTAGGCAGGTTGTGGGGCTGCAAGACACCGCCGGGTTTCTACTCCTGCAGGCTGCGGCGCAGGGGCCACCTGGTGGTCCGCTCTCCCAGAGCCGGCGCGGGTTTATGGGCAGGCGGTGCTGCTGACTTCGGGGTACGGATTTTCGCGGGGGCGTTCCAGCTCTGCTCCCAGCCCCAGAAGGCAACGTGGCTCCAAAGCCTTGACCTTTAGGGGAAGCCGCTGACCTCCTTCGGTCCCCAGGTGGGCAGGGAGTCCAAAGACCCTGGTCCTTAAAGCCCGTAGGTCTCAGGCCAGGAACACATTTCAACCTCTCGCGACTGACAACCTCCGTTCTTTTTCCTCCTTTCGTTTCTCTCCTTGTGGGATGCGTCTCAATAATAACAACTAATAACAAATAATACACAGCTTACTGTGTCCGTTTAATATTTAGTCCGAATCTCGGTGTATAATTATAGAGAGGAAACGCTTTACACCCTCTTCCCCTTTCAATTTGTTGTGTAATCATCTTTGGGAGTAAGATTAAGCCATCTTATTGAGAAGTTTGAGATATCCATGGCTTTTAGCAACTTGAGACTGTCATCCTAGGTAAGGGAAGTTCTCTTACCTAGCAAATAAGTGCTGTGTCCACCATAATGGTTTATATCCAGTTTATTCAAACCACAAATAACTTTTTTTTGGAGACAAAGTTTCGCTGTTATTGCTCAGGCTGGAGTGCAGTGGCGCGATCTCGGCCCACTGCAACTTCCGCCTCCTGGATTCAAGGGATTCTTCTGCCTCAGCCTCCCCAGTAGCTAGAATTACAGGCACCCGTCACCATACCTGGCTAATTTTTTGTATTTTTATTTATTATTATTATTATTATTATTTTAGGACGGAGTTTCATTCTTTCGCCCAGGCTGGAGTGCAGTGCCGAGATCTTGGCCCACTGCAACCTCCGCCCTCCAGTTTCAAGAGATTCTCCTGCCTCAGCCTCCTGAGTAGCTGGGATTACAGGCATGCACCACCACCATGCCCGGCTAATTTTTGTATTTTTTGTGGAGACGGGGTTTCACCACGTTGGCCAGGCTAGTCTCGAACTCCTGACCTTAGATGATCCACCCGCCTCGGCCTCTGAAAGTGCTGGGATTACAGGCGTGAGCCACCGCGCCCGGCCCACAAATAACTTTTGAGTACTTACTACGAGCTTAGTACTGTTGTAAATACCATGGGAAATCTTAAAATTTGTGTTAAGCCCCGTTCTCAAGTTTGGTCGTGAATGAAATAATGAAAGACAATATTCAGGTGCAACTAGAATTTATTTAGTATCTACTCCACATTTGCCAAATACCGCGCCGTGCCTAGAGTTAACTCTTAAGTCTAGAAGATGGTAGGAGCCCTTTAATTAGAAATACTAGATGGTTTTTGAGGAGAACTTTAAAATGGCCTGGAAGGGGCCAGGCGCAATGACTCACTGCCTGTAATCCCAGCGCTTTGGGAGGCTGAGGCGGGCGGATCACATGAGGTCAGGAGTTTGAGACCAGCCTGACCAACATGGAGAAACCCCATCTCTACTAGAAATACAAAATTAGCTGGGTGTGATGGCACATGCCTATAATCCCAGCTGCCCAGGAGGCTGAGGCAGGAAAATCACTTGAACCTGGGAGGCAGAGGTTGCAGTGAGCTGAGATCGTGCCATTGCACTCCGAAAACGAAACTCCATCTCAAAAATTAAAAAATAATAAATAAATAAAATGGCCTGGCAGGAGGTAGAGGATGTGAATGAATCTGATCAGCTGAGTTCAGAACCTATTGTGTGTGTGTGTTTTGGTTTTTTTTTTTTTTTTTTTTAGAGCCTTGCTCTGTCACCCAGGCTGAAGTGCAGTGGCATGATCCCAGCTCACTGCAACCTCTCCTTCTTGGGTTCAGGTGATTCTCCTGTCTCAACCTCCCAAGTAGCTGGGAATACAGGTGCCCACCACCTGCCTGGCTTTTTGTATTTTTTAATAGGCAGGGTTTCACCATGTTGGCTAGGCTGGTCTGGAACTCCTGACCTCAGGTGATCCACCTCAGCCTCCCAAATTGCTGGGATTACAGGCGTGAGCCACTGCACCCGGCCTCAACTGTTTTGATTAAAAGGAAGATATTTAAAAAGGAAAGACTATGAATAGCGATTATTGTACATCTAGATTAGTGCGCATGTAGTCTGAAGGCTGCTCTACAAGAGGTGAAAGGAATGGTAGATGCTAGATGACTTGGTTCTGGGACCAGGAATGGCTCAGGGAGAAGTCTATGTATTGTGTGTTTTGCAATTGGAGTATCTTAGTGGAGAGTATAGGATTAATTTGTGTACCCAATGAATAAGAGCACCTGAGCAGACAAGTTACATATGAATGCTCTACTTGGACCTCTAACATGTAAAATCACTAGTGGAAACCCTACAGTCGAGTGTGTGTGTGTGTGTGTGCGCGCGCGTGTGTGCATGTTTTTTTTTGTTTGTTTGTTTGTTTGTTTTTTGTTTTTTGTTTTTGAGACGGAGTCTTGCTCTGTGGCCCAGGCTGGAGTGCTGTGGCCCGATCTCAGCTCACTACAAGCTCCGCCTCCTGGGTTTACGCCATTCTCCTGCCTCAGCCTCCCGAGTAGCTGGGACTACAGGCGCCCGCCACCTCGCCCAGCTAGTTTTTTGTATTTTTTAGTAGAGACGGGGTTTCACCGTGTTAGCCAGGATGGTCTCGATCTCCTGACCTCGTGATCCGCCTGTCTTGGCCTCCCAAAGTGCTGGGATTACAGGCCTGAGCCACCGCGCCCGGCCTATGTGTGCATGTTTTAATCTGAAAGAAACTGTCAGGAAGCTCCCAGGTCTTCATCAGTAAAGGATTGGTTAAATAAATGTGTGCATTTGCTAGAAAGAATGAGCCAACTCTATAAGTGGTAATATTGAATGACCTACTATATAGTGAGAAAGAAAAGGTGCAAAATAGGGTATGCTTTTTGCGACCACTGTGGTTTTTAAAAATATTATGTATTGCATATACAATTGGTCCTCCATATCCATCCTTGGGTTCTGCATCCATGGATTCTACCAACTTTGGATGGATAATATTTGGGGGAAAAAAATTCACGAAGTTCTGAAAAGCAAAACTTGAATTTGCTACGTGCTGAGTACATACTTCATTGCATCCACAGAAATGAGGTTATGTGTAGGCATTGTGTTAGGTCTTCTGTGTAATCTAGAGATGATTTAAAGTATGTGGAAGGTATGCGTAGGTTACATGCATATACTGTGCTGTTCCATGTAAAAGTTTTTAGCATTCTCAGATTTTGGTATTGAGGGGGATTCTGGAACCAATCCCCCATGCATAGCAAGGGACAACCGTATATGCATAGAATATCCTCTGTGGAGGATAGTCAGAATCATAGAGACAGAAAGTAGAATGGTGGTTGCCAGGGGTTGAGGGAGGAGGAAATGAGGAGTTACTGTTTAATGGATATAAAGTTTCAGTTATGCAAGATGCAAATAGTTATGGAGATGGATGGTAGTGATGGTTGTACATTATGAATGTATTTAATACCACTAAACTACACTTAAGTGGTTAAGATGGTAAATTTTATGTTTTGTATTTTCATGCAAAAAAATTGAAAAATATCTCTGGAAAACAGACGCGTGGTTGGCTGGAAGTGACGGTGGCTAGGAAACAGGAGGGGGTAGTAATAATTTTCCCTAAAAGCTTTTTATTTTTTTTGAGACAGAGTCTTGCTCAGTCACCTAGGCTGAAGTGCAGTGGCATGATCATGGCTCACTATACCCTTAAACTCCTGAGCCCCAGCAATCCTCTTCCCGCCTCACCCTTCTTAGTAGCTGGGACTACAGGTGCGTGCCACCATGCCCAGCTAATTAAGAAATTTTTTTTTTGTCAAGAGGAGCTCTTGCTGTGTTGCCCAGAATGATCTTGAACTCCTGGCCTCAAGTGATTCTCCTGCCTCGGCCTCCCAAAGTGCTAGGATTATAAGTGTGCTGCCACTGCATCCAGGCCGTATTTTCCCTATAAGCTTTGTTTTTCTTTAAGACAGAGTTTTGCTCTTGGTGCCCAGGCTGGAGTGCAGTGGCACAATTTCAGCTCACTGCAGCCTCCACCTCCCAGGTTCAAGCGATTCTCCTGCCTCAGCCTCCCGAGTAGCTGGGATTACAGGCACCTGCCACCATGTCTGGCTAATTTTTTGTATTTTTAGTAGAGACGGGGTTTCGCCGTGTTGGCCAGGCTGGTCTTGAACGCCTGACCTCAGGTAATCCACTCACCTTGGCCTCCCAAAGTGTTGGGATTATAGGCATGAGCCACCGTGCCTGGCCTCCTATAAGCTTTTTCGTTTTACTGTTTATTATGAAAAATTTTAAACAACCAGAAAAGTAGAAAAAAAATTGAACCCCTGTAAATCTATCACTCAGATTTTTAAAATCTGTTAATATTTTGCCATATTTGCTTTTATTCTTGATGTTTTAAATTTTATTTTATTTTTATTTTTTGAGATGGAGTCTTGCTCTTTTGACCAGGCTGGAGTGCAGTGGTACGATCTCAGTTTGCTACAACCTCTGCCTCCTGGGTTCAAGAGATTCTTGTGCCTCAGCCTCCCAAGTAGCTGGGATTACAGGTGTGTGACCTGACACCCAGCTGATTTTTGTATTTTTAGTAGAGACGGGGTTTCACAATGTTGGCCAGTCTAGTCTCAAACTCCTGACCTCAAGTGATCCACCAGTCTTGACCTCCCAAAGTCCTGGGATTACAGGTGTGAGCCACGGTGCCTAGCCTATTCTTGACATTTAACCCCTAAATATTTTAATATCTCTAATAAAAACATTTTCCCATGCCAATCCCAATATCATAATTATAGTGAACGGTAATTCTTTTATATTGTCTAATACTCAATTCTTATTAAAATTTCTCCAGATTGTCTCTTTTTTAAAAAACTTTTTTAATCCAGTTTCTCATCAAAGGCCACAGATTGCAGTTGATTTGTATATCTCTTGAAGTCTCTTTTATCTAGAACGGTTACCTTTTTCCCTCTCCTCCCCTTACTACCCCCTCCACATAACTTGTTGAAAGGACCTGGTCATTTATCTAGATTTGTCCCTGATTGATTTGTGGTGATATCATTTCACTTTTTACTACAAACTGAAAGAGCAGATCACTTGATATGATGCAGGTGAAACACTTTTGGGACGATATCTAGGCCATGCTGTGTACTTTAGTTTTCCCACTCTTAGTGGTGCTGAGATTGATAAGTGAGGTCAGATGGTGAAGCTGAGTTCTCCATTGTTAAATTACGTGTCTCTGAAACCAGCTGTAAACCCTTTTGTACCTTTTACATTTTGAAACCACTAGCATTACTTCTGTTCAAAATAGAAATGATTATTTTTAAAACAAAGCTCACTGCAAGGAATTCCTTTTTTTTTTTTTTAATTGATCCCTGTTAAACTTTTTTTTTTTTTTTTTTTTTATGATTCTTTTTTTTTTTTTTTTTTTTTTTTTTGAGACGGAGTCTCGCTCTGTCGCCCGGGCTGGAGTGCAGCCGCCGGATCTCAGCTCACTGCAAGCTCCGCCTCCCGGGTTTACGCCATTCTCCTGCCTCAGCCTCCCGAGTAGCTGGGACCACAGGCACCCGCCACCTCACCTGGCTAGTTTTTTGTATTTTTTAGTAGAGACGGGGTTTCACCGGGTTAGCCAGGATGGTCTCGATCTCCTGACCTTGTGATCCGCCCGTCTCGGCCTCCCAAAGTGCTGGGATTACAGGCTTGAGCCACCGCGCCCGGCCAACTATTTCATTTTTTAATGAAAACAGAGATGGGGTTTTGCTATGTTGCCCAGGCTAGTCTCAAATTCTTAGGCTCACGCAGTCCTTCTGCCTTAGTCTCCCTTGTAGGTGGGATTGCAGGAATGTGCCGTAATGCCCTGCTGTTTTTAAGTTTAAAAACACTAATGTATATTGCTTAAGTTTTTGAAAAGTACAGAAGGATTTCCTTTTTACAAAAGAGGAATTTGAAGTTTGGAGAGATTAAAATTTACTCAAGGTAGTAGTCCTATGAAGTATTTTTGTCTAATTCCAAGGTCCATGCTTTTTCACCCTACTTTATAAGCTAGTATATAAATGTAAAATATTACTATTCTAGTAGTTATGTTACTCATATCTTCTTTGTATCTTTTTAGACAGGTAATCAGTGTCTAATAAGAGTTTTGGAGTACCAGTAAACCAGGTTAGGTCTGTGTAGTGTGGTAGTCTGTAATTAGCCATTCTGAAAGTTCAAAAATACATGAAAATCATCTCTCTTGATTTCTGGAGTTTCAAAAAAGTAACATACCCAGAACCATCATGGCAGTCTTCATTCTTAGGCCTAAAGTCTAAAAAAATAAAAAAAATTGCAAGTTAAAAATATGAGTGTGGTTTTTTTAAGTTTGGTTTTTTTTTTTTTTTTTCATTTTTTTTTTTTTTTTTTTTTTTTGAGACGGAGTCTGGCTCTGTCGCCTGGGCTGGAGTGCAGTGGCCGGATCTCAGCTCACTGCAAGCTCCGCCTCCCGGGTTTACGCCATTCTCCTGCCTCAGCCTCTGGAGTAGCTGGGACTACAGGCGCCCGCCACCTCGCCCGGCTAGTTTTTTTTTGTATTTTTAGTAGAGACGGGGTTTCGCCGTGTTAGCCAGGATGGTCTCGATCTCCTGACCTCGTGATCCGCCCGTCTCGGCCTCCCAAAGTGCTGGGATTACAGGCTTGAGCCACCGCGCCCGGCCTTTTTTTTCATTTTTTAATGAAAACAGAGATGGGGGTCTTGCTATGTTGCCCAGGCTCGTCTCAAATTCTTAGGCTCAAACAGTCCTTCTGCCTTAGTCTTCCTTGTGGGTGGGATTACAGGAACATGCCATAATGCCCTGCTGTTTTTAATTTTAAAAATATTAATGTATGTTGCTTAAATTTTTGGAAAGTACAGGATTTTCAGTGAAAAGTAAATCCATCCCTGACCCTCATGCTCTCAGTTCTTTTGCCAGAGGCCATGTCTGTTAGCAGTTTCCTGGGAATCCCTCTAGAGATATTCTACATGAGTGCATATCATGAGGATAAATTCTGACATCTATATATATAAGCACCTTAGCAGTATAACCTAAAATAATACTGTTGAATGTTATACTCCAGTTCTTATTGTTTATTTCTGTTACAAACATCTTTGTTAATTTGTATAAATTTATACAATACTGAATACCTAGTCTGTCTGTACCCAGATGATGTGCCAGGTAATGGGAATAAAACAATGAACAAGAAGGCATTCTTGCTAGCCCTCATGGAGCTTGCAGTCTGTTGGCAGAGGCAATCATTAAATGAATAATTATACTAATAATATAGCATAGATTTAGTGAATAAAATACTTTGTGTAAAATGCTTCCTGTGGATTTACCAATTTATTTCATTACATAGGCATGACTGAATAGATTTGCTAATTTATTCCTCACAATAACCCTATGGCATTGATACTAATATCATAATTCTTTTATAAATGTGGAAAACTGAAGCACAGAAAGATTAAATTACTCAAGACCACACAGCTAGTGAGTAATAGAGCTGGGTTTTATTTATTTTTTTGAGACAGAGTCTCACTCTTGTTTCTCAGGCTGGAGTGCAATGGCACGATCTCTGCTCACTGCAACCTCTGCCTCCCAGGTTCAAGCAATTCTGCTGCCTCAGTCTCCCGGGTAGCTGGGATTACAGGCACCCGCCACCATGCCTGGCTAATTTTTTGTAGTTTTAGTAGAGATGAGATTTCACTATGTTGGCCAGGCTGGTCTCGAATATCTGACCTGGTGATCCACCCACCTCAGCCTCCCAAAGTGCTGGGATTACAGGCGTGAGCCACTGTGCCTGGCCAAAAAAATTAATGTTTTAATTGGCAATAAAATATATATATATTTATTGTGTACAACGTGGTGCCTCGACATGTGTATATAACAAGTCCTCACTTAACATCAATAGGATCTTGGAAACTGTGACTCTAAGCGAAACAGCGTGTAACAAAACTAATTTTGCCACAGGCTAATTGATATAAAAAAGAATTAAGTTCCTATGGCATATTTCTGGTCACAAAAACATCACCAAACTTCTAAACAAAAACCCCAAACACTTCTAATATTAAACATTGAAATAAATGTGAGCTATATGTAGATGTAAAAGAGTAGCCTGGGCATGGTGACTCATACCTGTAATCCTACCACTTTGGGAGGCCAAGGTGGGAGGACACTTGAAGCTGGGAGTTTGAGATAAGCCTTGGCTACAAAGCAAGACCCTGTCTCTACAAAAAATATAAAAAGTTGACTAAGTATGGTAGCATATACCTGTAATCCCAGCTACTTGGGAGGCTGAGGTGGAAGGATCACTTGAGCCTAGGAGTTTGAAGCTGCAGTGAGCTGTGATCATGCCCCTGCACTCCACCCCAGGTGACAGAGCAAACCCCTGTCTCAGGGAGGGGGGGGGCGGGGAAGAGCCGGGCATGGTGGCTCACGCCTGTAGTCCCAGCACTTTCGGAGGCCAAGGCAGGCAGATCACGAGGTCAAGAGA
Organism: Piliocolobus tephrosceles; assembly: GCF_002776525.5. Taxonomy (NCBI): domain Eukaryota; kingdom Metazoa; phylum Chordata; class Mammalia; order Primates; family Cercopithecidae; genus Piliocolobus; species Piliocolobus tephrosceles. The sequence continues at coordinate 1,129,071 of NW_022292088.1, forward strand.
TCTAGACCATCCTGGTCAACACAGTGAAACCCTATATCTACTAAAAAATACAAAAGTTAGCTGGGTGTGGTGGTACATGCCTGTAGTGCTAGCTACTTGGGAGGCTGAGGCAGGAGAATCGATTGAACCTGGGAGGCGGAGGTTGCAGTGAGCTGAGATCATGCCACCACGCTCCAGCCTGGCAACAGAACGAGACTCCATCCCAAAAAAAAAAAAAAAAAAGAATAATAAAAGCAGGATATTTGCCTGATTTTTGGTGAATCAGTGGGTGACCACAGTCACACTGGTGGTGGGTTAAATCAAGGAATAAATGTTTCCAAAGCAAAAATTTTAAGGAGCACTGCCTACTACCATGTGGTTAAAAATCAACAAATATGACGGGTGCTTTCATACCACATTGTTTATTGTCGTGCATACTTCACACATTTTTATTTTACAATAATTTGTATTTATCCACTCTTTTATTTTCCAACCTCTTTATTCCAGTTCTGTGTTCAGGTGGTCAGAGCAGCTAAGTTTACAAGGTAGAAACCAACCCTGGACAGGACGCCATTCCATCACAGGGTGCACTCAGACACACACACATGCACTCACCAAGACTGTGACCATTTAGACACCCGGTTCACCCATCAGGCACATCTTTGGGGTGTGGGAGGAAACTAGAGACCTGGAAGAATCCCATGAAGGAATAGGGAGAACTCCCATGAAGGAATAGGGAGAACATACAAGCTCTATGTAGACAGTGGCCTCAGCTGGATATAATTTACTTTTTCTCATTAATGTTACAACAGCATGGTATTGAATGAAACAACATTTTTTGAGGACCTGCTGTACCTTGTGGAATAGCTAGATGGAACTAACATATGTATTATAAGTTTTTGTGGTGAGAACACATAAATCTTGCATCGCTTTCTAATGTCCCAGAAGATGTTCATGTAGGTGAAAAATCGGTTTATAATGATCTGAGTCTCAAACCAAATATGTTTAACATATACACACAGTATTTTATTTTATTTTATTTTCCTGAGGTAAGGTCTCACTCTGACCCCCCAGGCTGGAGTGCAGTGGCATGGTCTTGGCTCACTGCAACCTCTGCCTCCTGGGTTCAAGTGATTCTTGTGTCTCAGCCACCTGAGTAGCTGGGATTACCGGCATGGACCCCCAAACCCAGCTAATTTTTTTGTTTTTTTTGTAGAGATGGGGTTTTGCCATGTTGGCCAGACTGGTCTTGAACTCCTGGACTCTAACGATCCACCTGCCTCTGCCTCCCAGATGCTGGGATTGCAGGCATGAGCTACTGCACCTGTCAACACAGTGTTTTTTTGCGTGAAGCATAGTTACCGTGTAAATCAAGGGATTGTGCTTTCTTTAGTTCAGAAAGATTATTGAGTTGGTCACTATTTTGGGAAATTATATTGCAGACAGCAATGCTGTTTGTGTTTGTTTGGTTTTTTTTTTTTTTTTTTTTTTTGAGGCGGAGTCTCGCTCTGTCACCGGGACTGGAGTGCAGTGGCCGGATCTCAGCTCACTGCAAGCTCTGCCTCCCGGGTTTATGCCATTCTCCTGCCTCAGCCTCCGGAGTAGCTGGGACTACAGGCGCCCGCCACCTCGCCCGGCTAGTTTTTGTATTTTTAGTAGAGACGGGGTTTCACCGTGTTAGCCAGGATGGTCTCGATCTCCTGACCTCGTGATCCGCCCGTCTCGGCCTCCCAAAGTGCTGGGATTACAGGCTTGAGCCACCGCGCCCGGCGTGTTTGTTTGTTTTGAGCCAGAGTCTTACTCTGTCACCCAGGCTGGAGTGTGGTGGCATGATCTCGGCTCACTGCATCCTCTGCCTCCTGGATTAAACCAATTCTCATGCCTAAGCTTCCTGAGTATGTGGGACTACGGGCATGCATCACCACACCTGGCTAGTTTTTATATGTTTAGTAGAGATGGGATTTCACTATGTTGGCCAGGCTGGTCTTGAACTTCCATCCTAAGGTGATTCGCCTGCCTCAGCCTCCCAAAGTACTGGGATTATAGGCATGAGCCACCATGCCCAGCCTATTCATGGTATTTAAAAATCAACGATATCACATACCTGTCTATATTCGTCTCATTTTGTAGTAGTCACATTTATAGTTTTATCCTTCTAATATAGTCATGTCTGAGCATTTATATGTTGATATACCTGTTATTTAATAACTCACTTTCATTTAATTTATTTATTTTTATTATACTTGAAGTTCTAGGGTACATGTGCATAACGTGCAGGTTTGTTACATATGTATACTTGTGCCATGTTGGTGTGCAGAAATTTTTCATTTTTATTATAGTTAGCACATTATATTGATATTTGAAGTTTTACATGTGTAAGTAAGTTACAGTAGCTCTGCATTTTATTTCAGGAAGGATAAGGTTATTACAAAATATTTACAATAAAAAGGGGGTACAAAATATCTTAAAAGAAAAAATTGTGACAGTGGGGGAAGCTGGCTGATCAGAACACCAGGGATTGTTATAATAATCCTTCTATTTTTATGTATGAATGAAAATTTCCACAATGATACGTTTTAGGAAAAAAGAGTTGAGTCTGATGTGATTGAGAATTGCTGCTCTACAGTGTGCCTCAGAAATAGCCACAATTGGGATAAGTGTTATAAAGAAGGGACAGGGTTTCAGAAGAGCAGTGCACAGTGAGGGGTATGACCTAGTCTGGGAGATGAGGGAGTGCTTTCTTAGGCAACTGACATTTGGATTGAGATTTGAAGGATGAGTAATTAACTAGATGAAAAGGAGTAAGCTTTCTAAGGAGAGGGACCAGCACATGAAAAAGCCCAAAGGTGGGAGGTGTGTGGTAGGTGGGAAGAACTGAAAATGCCATTTTGTCTGATCACAGAGACCTACAAGAAAGTAGCTCAAACCTATGTAATACACATTAGCAAGGGTTCTTTCAAGTGGGCCTTGTAAGACATTTTAAATATTTTGATTTATATCTTAGATAATTAGATGCCTTTGAAGGGCTTTTAATAGTGAGGGACAAAGGCATTAAACATAAGCATGCATGAGAATGGTTTTTTTAGTGTATGATTGAGCAAATCATTATGTGTGTGTTTAGATGGAGGCACCATAAAATTGAAGTAGGCTGGAATGCCAAGCCACCTCATGAACAGCTGCCATTCAAGAGTCACCCAGGTCCCAGCAGACTTTGTCACTAAACCTAGGGCCTCCTACTCCATTGCATGATTGAGGATATGTCTTCTTTGATAAGTCTGACCTGATTGAGTGTTGCTTGGAGCCATTCAAACAGGCTGGTGGGTCACAAAAGTGCAAACATGGGAGTCCTGTTCTGGTCATAGGCTGAGTAAGCTCCTCGTGGCCAATGCCCCCACAGATAACAATTATTACATCTGTACGGAAATACATAAAACCAGTAAAATCTACTGGAGAGTTACAAAAAACCAGGCAGATTCTAGAGGGGAGTTAACACAAGAATGGGACTACTTGGAGTAATTTCCCATTTTCATGGCTTCTAACATTAGGGCAGGCCCTGATCTGTGTCATGTAGGGTGCTTAAAATTCCAATAGTAAACTTCAGTCTTTGTGGCCTGAAGAACCAGAAGATAAAGCTCAAGCAACTACAGCTGTAGGGAAGTGAGAGGAGAAGCATCAGACTCTGTGAATAAACTCTGCCCAGATCTCGGCAGACCGCTGAATTATGCATATATGGAGCAGACTCCAAAGAAGCCCAGCTAAGGATGAAATAACTGAAGATTTCATTGCTGCTTAGGAGACAGATTTGTAGTTTGAGTTAACCAAGTTAGATACTACGAAAACAAAAGTAAAAAAAAACAAAAGTTAATACTCTTCAGAGGAATATAAAGGACTCTAGAGTTGCTGCAACATAACATTCAAAATATCAAGGATATATTCCAAAACTACTCACATACAAAGAAACAGGGAAATGTAACCTATTCTCAAGCTAAATGACACTCTAGACTTAAAATGCTCAAATGCTGGGATTAGCAGGAAATGATTTTAAACTTTTATAACTGTGCATTAGTAAAGGAAATAAAAATGATATAAAGGAAAATGTACTCATAAAGAATGAGTGTGAAACTAAGATAACTAAATAGACATTCTAGAACTGAAAAATATGATATCTGAAATAAAAATTTAAACTGGATGAGGCCTAATGGAAGAATGGAGATGACAGAGGAAAGCATCCTTGAAATTAAAGTTGAAGAAAGAGTGAGAGGGAAAAAGAAATACATCCTCAGTGACCTGGGATCAACATTTTAAAAACCCAGCACATTTAATTGAAATCTGGAAGGGAGAAGAAGAACAATGAGAAAAAAAAATGTTTAAAAATGTAATGGCTGAAAATTTCCCAAATTTGGTGAAGGACATACATTGATCGATTCAGTAAGCTCAGCAAACCCCAAGAAAGATAAAAATAAGAAAACCACAGAAACCTCAAGAATTTTAATATGAAGAAAACTATGGGTGGATGCCTTATAGTTAAACTATTGGCAGACAAAAGGAAAAATCTAGAAAACAGCAAAGAAAACAACATATTAGATACAAAGAGACAATTCTGTTTACCACTGACAAATCATCAGAAACAGTGGAGGCCAGAAGAGAATCCTTAAAGTGCTGAAGAAAAAAACATGTCAGCCCAGAATTTCAGATTCAGCAGAATAGCCTTCAAGAAAGAATATGGGGCCTGGTGCAGTGGCTTATACCTGTAATCCCAACACTTTGGGAGGTTGATGCGGGGATGACCAGAGGTGAGGAGTTTGAGACCAGCCTGGCCAACATGGTGAAACACCATCTCTACTAAAAATACAAAAAAATTAGCCAGGCATGATTACTGGCACCTGTAATCCCAGGTGCTTGGGAGGCTGAAGCAGAAGAATCGTTTGAACCCAGGAGGCGGAGGTTGCAGTGAGCTGAGATGACACCACTGCACTCCAGCCTGGGTGACAGAGCAAGACTCTCTCTCAAAAAAAAAAAAGAGAAATAATATGAAATAAAGATATTGTAAGATAATTCATTGCTAATAGATCTGCACTATAAGAAATGCTAAAAGAAGTTCTTCAGGCTGTAGGGAAATGATACCAGATGGAAAGTTGAATCTTCAGAAAGCAATGAAGGTTAGAACTTGTAAATATCTGGATAGATATTTTGAAACTTTCTTTTTCATTTCTTAAAAAAATGACTATAGCACAAAAAAGCATCATCTTGGGGGTTCATTACATATGGTAGATATAAAACATATCCCATAAAGGATGGGATGATGGGTGAGGGTAAATGGGCCTATATGGTTGCAAGGTTTTTACATATTACCTGTAGTGGTACTTTTTTTTTTTTTGAAACAGAGTTTCATTCTTGTCATTCAGGCTGGAGTACAGTGGCGCCATCTCTGCTCACTGCAACCTCTGCCTCCTGGATTCAAGCGATTCTCCTGCGTTAGCCTCTCGAGTGGCTGGGAGTACAGGCGCCGCCTCCATGCCCAGCTAATTTTTGTATTTTCGGTAGAGACGGGGTTTCACCTTGTTGGTCAGGCTGGTCTCAAACTCCTGACCTCAGGTGATCCGCTCATCTTGGCCTCCCAAAGTGCTAGGATTACAGGCATGAGCCACCATGCCCGGCCAGTGGTACTTTTTAACACAGTAAAGAGTATAATGGTAAAGATACATGTTTGAATTCCTAAAGCAACCACTGGGGGGGAAATATAATCATGGAAAGAAGTGTTGCTAAAAAAAAAAACTAGTAGAAAAATTAAAGTGAATAATCCAAAGGAGACAGAAACAGGTATAACTGAACAAAAATAGAGGAGCTAAAAATAATAAAACGGTAGATCTAATTGAACTATATTAATAACTTCATTGGCTTTAATGGAATACACACTGATTTAATGCATAAAGACAAAATGGTTAAAAGGAAATGCATGGAAAAAGATCAGACAAAGTAGCATAAGAAGCCTAGAGTGGTTATATTTATATCAGATAAAATAGACTTCAATATAAAAAGTATCACCAGAGTTAAAGGGATCATATCATAACAATAAAAGGTCAGTTCATGAGAAAGATGTAACAGTTATAACTATGCTTGTGCCTGATATCAGAGCTTCAAAATACATGAAGTAAAAATGGATACAACTAAAGGAATAGACAATTCACTATCATAGAGATTTGAACATTCTTCTCTCAATGATAACAAAAAAAATTAGTATACATTTTGGGAGGCTGAGGTGGGAGGATTGCTTGAGCCCAGGAGTTCAAGACTAGCCTGGCCAACATGAAGAGACCCAGTCTGTTCAAAATAAAACCATTAGCCCAGTGTGGTGGCATGTGCCCATGGTCCCAGCTACTTGGGAGGCTGATGTAGGAAAGATTGCTTGAACCTGGAAGGTTGAGGCTGCAGTGAGCCATGTTTGTGTCATGGCACTCCAGCCTAAGTGACAGAGTGGGACCATGTCTTTATTTATTTTTATTTATTTATTTATTTCTTGAGACGGAGTTTTGGTCTTTTGCCAAGGCTGGAATGAAGTGGAGCAATCTTGGCTCACTGCAACCTCTACCTGCCAGGTTCAAGCGATTCTCTTGCCTCAGCCTCCCGAGTAACTGGGATTATAGCCTCCTGCCACTACACCAGACTAATTTTTGTGTTTTTAGTAGAGATAGGGTTTTGCCATGTTGGCCACGCTGGTCTCAAACTCCTGACCCCTTGTGATCCACCCACCTCAGCCTCCCAAAGTACTAGGATTACAGGCGTGAGCCACTGTGCCTGGCCGAGACTGTGTCTTCAAAAAAAAAAACACACAGTATAAATGATTTCCATACAACAACTGCAGAATATACTTTATTTCCCCCACTGTATATATAAACCAGATGCTGGGCTGTAATTCTCAGTATATTTGAAAGGATTAAACTAATATAGTATATGTTCTTTGACTGTATTAAAATTATTATGATTATTGTTAATTAATTTTTTTTTTGAGACAGCGTTTCGATCTTGTAGCCCAGGCTAGAGTACAATGGTGCAGTCTCAGCTCACTGCAACCTCCGCCTCCTGGGTTCAAGTGATTCTCCTGCCTCAGCCTCCCAAGTAGCTGGGATTACAGGTGCCTGCCACCACGCCCAGCTAATTTTTTAGTTTTAGTAGAGACGGGGTTTCACCATATTGGCCAGACTGGTCTCAAACTCCTGACCTCAGGTGATCCACTCACCTCGGCCTCCCAAAGTGCTGGGATTACAGGCGTGAGTCATAGTTCCCAGCCTCTTAATAAGATTAAATTAGAAACCAAGATATGTAAAAGGCCACAAGTATTTGGAAATTCAATGAATCTTCTAAATAATCTGTGAGTCAAAGAAGACATCACAAGAGAAATTAGAAAGTACTTTGAATTGAATGATATTGAAAATATGGCATCAGAATTTGTGGGATAACTGTCATGGCCAAGGGGAGCCAGAGGAGAAATGATGACTGAATGTCATGTGGTATCCTCTATGACATGCCGGAAGAGAAAAAAGGTAGGAGGTAAAGAATGAGGACATCTGGGCTGAGCACAGTGGCTCATGCCTGTAATCCCAGCACTTTGAGAGGCCAAGGCAGGCAGATTGCCTGAGGTCAGGAGTTCCAGACTAGCCTGGCCAACATGGTGAAACCCTGTCTCTACTAAAAGTAAACACAAAAATTAGCTGGGCATGGTGGCAGGCACCTGTCAAGCTACTCGGGAGGCTGAGGCAGGAGAATCTCTTGAACCCGGGAGGCGGAGGTTGCAGTGAGCTGAGATCACGCCACTTGACTCCTGCCTGGGAGACAGCAAGAGTGCGTCTCAAAATAAATAAATAAATAAATAAAAGGACTTCTGAATAAAATATGGCTTCCATAATAACAGTATATCAGGCTGGGTGAGGTGGCTCACACCTGTAATCCCAGCACTTTGGGAGGCCAAGGCAGGCAGATCACAAGGTCAGGAGTTTGAGACCAGCCTGGCCAATATGGTGAAATCCCGTCTCTACTAAAAATACAAAAATTAGCGGGGCGTGGTGTCGGGCGCCTGTAGTCCCAGCTACTCAGGAGGCTGAGGCAGGAGAATTGCTTGAACCCAGGAGGCATAGGTTGCAGTGAGCCGAGATCGTGCCATTGTGCTCTAGCCTGGGCAACAAAGCGAGACTCTGTCTCAAAAAAATAAATAAATAAAATAAATAACAGTGTATCAATATTGGTTTGTTAATTGTGACAAATGTAACATTCTGATGTAAGATTTTTGTTTCTTTTTTGCGACATAGTTTCAGGCGGAGGTTACAGAGGTTGCAGTGAGCCAAGATGGCACCACTGCACTCCAACCTGGGCAACAGAGCTGAGGCTCTGCCTCAGAAATAAATGAATAAATAGCAGTGTATCAATATTGGTTTGTTAATTTAATTGTGACAAATGTAACATACTAATGTAAGATTTTTTTTTTTTTTTTTTGAGACGGAGTCTCACTCTGTCTCCCGGGCTGGAGTGCAGTGGCCGGATCTCAGCTCACTGCAAGCTCCGCCTCCCGGGTTTACGCCATTCTCCTGCCTCAGCCTCCCGAGTAGCTGGGACTACAGGCGCCCGCCACCTCGCCCGGCTAGTTTTTTGTATTTTTTAGTAGAGATGGGGTTTCACCGTGTTAGCCAGGATGGTCTCGATCTCCTAACCTCGTGATCCGCCCGTCTCGGCCTCACAAAGTGCTGGGATTACAGGCTTGAGCCACCGCGCCCGGCCTTTTTTTTTTTTTTTTTTTAAGACTGAGTTTCACTCTTGTTGCCCAGGCTGGAGTGCAATGGTGAGATCTCGGCTCACTGCAACCTCCGCCTCCCAGGTTCAAGTGACTCTCCTGCTTCAGCCTCTCCAGTAGCTGAGATTACAGGTTCGTGCCACCAAGCCCAGCTAATTTTTATCTTTTTAGTAGTGATGGGGTTTCACCATGTTGGTCACGCTGGTCTTGCAACTCCCAACTTCAGGTGATCCACCTGCCTCGGCCTCCCAAAGTGTTGGGATTACAGGTGTGAGCCACCACACCTGGCCAACTTGGATAATTTTTAATTTTTCTGTGGATACACGAATTTTGCTGTGTTGACCAGGCTGGTCTTGAATTCCTGGCTTCAAGCCATCCTCCCAAAGTGCTGGGATTACAGACATGAGTCACTGACGTGGCCAAATGAAAGATGTTAATATGGGAAACTAGACATGGGGTATATGGAAACTGTACTGTCTCTTTTGTTACCACTTTTATATCAATCTAAAACTATTCTAAAGTAAAACGTTTATTAAAAAGTACTAAAAAATGTGGGATGGCACTAAAGCAGTGCTTACAGAGAAGTTTATGGGTTTAAACGTATTTATTGGAAAAGAAAAAAGGCCTAAAGACAGTGACCTCAAGTTCTACTTTAAGAAGCTAGTAAATGAAGAACAAAATAAACCCAAAGTATATAAAAGGAAAGATAATAAAGACAACGGTCGAAATTAAGGAAATAGAAAAAGACAATAGACAAAATGACAAAGTTGGTTCTTTGAAAAGATTAATAATATTAACAAACCCATAGATAGACTGATAAAGAAAAATACAGTTGACCCTTGAACACCTCAAGGGTTGGGGGCACCGATATCATGTGAAGTCAATAATCCATCTATAGCCTTTGACTCCCCCAAAACTTAACTACTCATAGTTTCCTGTTGACCAGCAGCCTTACTGATAACAGAAGAGTTAATTAGCACATATTTTGCATGTTATATATGTTGCATACTGTATCCTTACAATAAAGTAAGCTAGAGAAAAGAAAATATTAAGGAAATCTTAAGGAAGAGAAAGTATACAGTTGACCCTTGAACCGCACAGGTTTGCGGTTCGCAGGTCCACTTATACACAGATTTTTCTCTGCCTCTGCCACCCCTGAGACAGCAAGACCAACCCCTCCCTTGCTTCCTCCTCGGTGTACTCAATGTGAAGACTGAGGATGAAGATCTTTATGATGATCCACTTCCTTATGAACAGTACAGAATTTTCTTTTGTACATATACAAAATGGATAAAGATTATTAAATGTACTGTTAACAATGAGATGAGGCTGGGTGCAGTGGCTCACTCCTATAATCCCAGCACTTTGGGAGGCCAAGGCAGGTGGATCACGAGGTCAGGAGTTCTTGATCAGCCTGGCCAGCATGGTGAAATCCCATCTCTACTAAAAATAAAAAAATTAGCCAGGCGTGGTGGCAGGAGCCTGCAATCCCAGCTACTTGGGAGGCTGAGGCAGGAGAATCGCTTGAACCCGGGAGGTGGAGGTTGCAGTGAGCCGAGATCATGCCATTGCACTCCAGCCTGGATCACAAGAGTGAGACTCTGTCTCAAACACAAACAATGAGATGAATGGAGAACAACAAAACTCTTTGAGAAGAATAGTGATCATTCATCTAGGCTCATTCATTAGCTTGCAGTGCTTATGATTCATGTCACAGAATTTTAAATTATGGTGTGAACCTTTGGGGGAAAAAGTATATATAAATGACACTGTTAAATACAAGAATACAAACTTTCAACTATTAAGTAAATGCAACAAGCTATCTGGTTACACTTTTAAAACAGTCTTTGTGCTGGGTGTGGTGGCTCACACCTGTAATCCTAGTACTTTAGGAGGCTGAGGTGGGCGGATCACCTGAGGGAGGTCAGGAGTTTGAGACCAGCCTGGTGTGGTGAAACCCCATCTCTACTAAAAAACAACAACAAAATTAGCCAGACGTGGTGGTGCATGCCTGTAATGCCAGCTGCTTGCAAGACTGAGACAGGAGAATCGCTTGAACCGAGGTGGCAGAGGTTGTGGTGAGCCAAGATCGCACCACTGCACTCCAGCCTGGGTGACAGAGCGAGACTCCATCTTTAAAAAAAAAAAAAAAAAAAAAAAAAAACCCAAAAGAGGCAGTCTTTGTACACGCTGTCTTGAACTTATAACTTACTTTGTTAGATGATAACTTTTGCTAGTAGTTTTATTAAGTTGTTAGGGTCTGTGTTATCCCAGCTTCTTTCTGGGTTATTTTTTCCTCTAGGGCAGAATGCTTGCCAAGTTCCAGAATAGGGTAAGGAATTGGAAACTGACACTAGTTATAATTCTGAGTTAAAGAATCAGGCTGTGATCTACCCTGTCCATTTCCTTGCCTGGGGGTGAGTGCCTTTGTGACTAAGTATGAGAGTCTAAAAGAAAAGAACTAGACATGGTATGGTTTTGCCTAGGGAGGATGGTAATTTTGTTGACAATATTAATTAGAATGTTGAGAAAAAATACCTTTGATAGGGTTTTTAGGTTATTACATTTAAAATATCACAGCTCTTTCTCAGTTATTTAGAGAAGAGTTGAAAAATTTCATGAAGGTTATATTTAATTGACATAGGGGAAAATGTAAGATGGCTAAAGTGAGGATAACAGTAGGTTTGAATTCCTTCCTTACTTGTAGTTTGTCACTTCTCAGTCACCTTGGTTGAGATCACAGAGTTGGATGATTTGTATTTCCGTGGCTTCTAGTCTTTGTCAAGGCCTTTAAAAAGAGCAATGGTTCCCATCTAGAAGGCTGGGCTAATTACAGTATTTCAGAAAGCTTAATGGAATTTATATGTTTACCCAATTTAAGAATATACAAACTAAAGTTACTTTGCCTGGAATCTTGTCACTTCAGGGTTTAAATACTAAGTCTTTCTTATCGATTGAATACTTTGCTGGCAGTTACATTTTGATTTTTTTAAGAAAATGAAAATGAGTATTCTTAATATATGCAGATTAGAAATGAGCTTGTGAAAGGAAAAATTAACTAAAAAGAGGGAGACTTTGGTTAAAAGGTTGATATAGAGTATTTCTATTATACTGTATGGCTTTTTTTCTTTATCCATTTACTAGGGGTTGATGTTGTTGGCTTTGTCAAATAAAAGCACAGTTTGTATTTTAGTGCTTGGTTTTCAACCAAGTAAATATGTGAAACCTCCACAGTAACTGCTATCATTTCTACCAGAGAGTCATACTGTTTCACTGACTTCATTGCTTCTAAGTTTCTTGTTCCTGTTTTGCTTTAGTGATTGATAACTGGAAGCACAACTTAAAACATTTCTGGATGTATCTTCACCAATTTCTCCAACCCTTAGAATAGTGTGCTTAGTGCTCAATAAATGTTTGTTGAATGAAGTAACAAAATAACACATGTAAGTAGTAATTAAAGTTGAAGTAAATGTTACATTATAAAGCAGTTAGAAGTATACTATAGCACTTAACATTTCTGAGATTTAAGAGATTATTAGTAATATGGAAAGTATAATACTGTACTATCCACAAAGGTATATTTCTTTGTTTTGGTAGCTAATTGACATTCAACTTTCTTAAATGTCCATATTTTTACCCCATAATCTTACTCTAGCATTTTGAATTTTATTTTTTATTTTTATTTTTTGAGACAGAGTCTCGCTGTGTCACTTAGGCAGGAGTGCAGGGGCATCATCTCGGCTCACTACAACCTCTGCCTCCTGGGTTCAAGCAATTCTCCTGCCTCAGCCTCCGGAGTAGCTGGGATTACAGGCACATGCCACCACACCCAGCTAATTTTTGTATTTTTAATAGATACCGGGTTTCACTATGTTGGCCAGGCTGGTCTTGAACTCCTGACATCAAGTTATTCACCCACCTCAGCCTCCCAAAGTCCTGGGATATTATAGGGATGAGCCACCATGCCCGGCCTGAACTTTATTATTGAATAAAATTATTTAGGAATTCAGTAATATTATGAAGTAGGTTGCATGGCAAGAAAACTGCTGAGTAATCAGAGGAGTGGAGAACCTTAGGCCTCTTTCATTGATCCTTCTGCCATATTATCTAGGAGTTACAGATTAAACTGTGGTAGTTTGTAACCTCATTATGTCACAGTTTTAAAATCTCCTAAGGAATGTACCTCAGGTGAGGAAGCAGATCTGTCTATTAGGGCCTGATGTTATTCTGTAGAGGAAGGAGCAATGCTGCTTGGGGAGTAGATTTAAAATTTCATATAGAGCATCTCTAGCAGGGACTCGAGGAAAGTGTGCTAGTGCTAGAGGATTATGAAAGAGTCAACCATTGTTGAGTCTTAATCTAAACCCCTGGTATTTTCTTTTTTCTTGCTTTTTTTTTTTTTTTTTTTTTTTTTTTTGGAGCCTCACTCTTGCCCAGGGTGAAGTACAGTGGCACAATCATAGCTCATTATAACCTCAAACTCCTGGGCTCAAGGAATCCTCCTTGCTGTGCCTCCCAAGTAGCTGGAATTACAGGCATGAGCCACAGTACCCGCTAATTCTTTCATTTTTTGTGGAGATACTATGTTGCCCAGACTGGTGTTGAACTCCTGGCCTCAAGTGATCCTACGACCTCAGCCTCCCAAAGTGCTGGCATTACAGGTGTGAGCCACTGTGCCTGGCCTCAAACCCCAGTATTTACTCAGCTCAGTTACTTAATTCACATGTTATAACCCAAGATGGATAGTTCCATTTGGAATAATTAACAAATACTTTTGAATTGCTTATGGTATGTCATATACTGTTCTAAGTGCTAGACAGAACTATACTAGTGAACAAACTGTACAAAGTCCTTTTTCTCATGGAATTTAAATTTTAATTGGCAGAGACAGAGAATAACACATACTATGTCAGGTAGTAAAAAATACATGTTCCAGATATTGCTTGTTCATAAACTATTCTAAAATTTACTGGCTGAAAAGAACTATTGTATTGTGTCTCACAATTCTGTGGGTTGAAAAGGGCTTATCTGGATGGTTTATGTATTGGTCTCACTTGGGGGTCTCTCATTGGTGGCTGGACCTGGAGCCCCCAAGATGGTTCACGCTTCTGGCTGTCAGTTGGTCCTGGTTGTTGTCTGGGTGCTCAGTGGGGGCCTCAGTTCTTTTTTAACCTGGCCTTTCCCTGTAGCTTTGGCTTCTCACAGCACGGTGGCTGGCTTTCAAGAGGGAGCATAACAAGTGGGCAGAGGCAGAAGGTACAGATTTCTGAAAGCCCAGCCTCATAAGTTATACAGCATCACTTCTGCCACATTTTGTTGATCAAAATAGTTCACAGCGGGGGGGAAACAGACTCCATCCACCTTTTCATGGATGGGGGCAAGATCACATTGCAAAAGAGCACATGGGGTAGCAGATATTGTTGAGGTCTTCTATGGAAACATGATCTCCCATAATGCTATAAAAAAATTGAGCAGGTTAATAGGGGAATAGAGAAACTGGAACTATGTGGAGAGGTGGGGTGTCAGAAAGTGCAACGTTACGTAGAAGGTCAGGCAGGGGCTCTCACATAGGCAATATTTTAGATACCTGATGGAAATCAATGAGCCACGGGAGCCATAAGGACTTTTTAAGGAAGAATATTCCAGGCAGAGAACAGGAAATGTGGAGGTGCTAAGGTGGGAGGATCTGTGATGTGGTCAAAGAATAGCAACGAGGGCAATGCGAGTGCACTAGAATGATAGAGGAAGAACGGTAGGGCGTGCAAATGATTCAGAGAGGAAGAGAGAAACAGATTTTGTAGCCATGGCAAAGACTAGGTTTTTTTTCTTCTTTTTTGCAAAGACTAAGTTTTCTGTGAGTGAGATGGACGCCGTTGGAAAATTCTGAGCAGAGGAATTACATGCAGGTTGAGTTCCTTTATCCGACATACTTGGGACCAAAAGTGTTGTGGATTTCAGATTTTTCCGGATCTTGGAATATTTGCATACTTACTGGCTGAACATCCCAAATCGGAACATTCCAAATCTAAAATGCTCCAATGGGCATTTCCTTTGAGCATCTTGTTGACACCCAAACAGTTTCTGGTTTTGGATCATTTCAGATTTTTAGATTTGGAATGTTCAACCTGTATATGTTCTAACTTAAACCTTTTTTTTTTTTCAGACGGAGTCTTGCTCTGTCGCCCAGGCTGGAGTGCAGTGGTGCAATCTCGGCTCACTGCAGCCTCCGCTCCCGGGTTCAAGCAATTCTGCCTTAGCCTCCTGGGTAGCTGGTATTACAGGCGCCTGCCACCACGCCCAGCTAATTTATGTATTTTTAGTAGAGACGGGGTTTCACCGTGTTGGCCAGGCTGGTCTCTAACTCCTGACCTCGTGATCTGCCCGCTTCGACCTCCCAAAGTGCTGGGATTACAGGTGTGAGCCGCTGCACCCGGCCGTTCTGAATTAAACTTTAAAAGAATGTTCTTCTAAGAATCTTTGGCTACTCTCAAAACACTGTTTTGAGAATTAGCTGTGAGAGGACAAGAGCAGAAGGAAGGAGTCATTTCAGTAGTAGAGTAATGCCATGTGGGATGAAGGTGTGCTGGGTGGTGAGAAGTGGTCAGAATTTGGCTATATATCAAGGTAGGACTGACAGTTTTCTAATGAGGGTGGATATGGGGTAAAAAAGAAGGATCAAGGATGGCTCCCAAAATGTTTACCCTGTGCACCTGGAAACGGGAAGACTGGGGGAGGAGCAACGTGGAGGTGAGGAAGACAAGACTTGTAATTTTGGCTATGTGAAGATGAATGCAAGAAAGTATCTGAGGAGAAAAAGTTACTAAATGTTACTTCCTCATTGCAGGTGTGACGTTGAGTGCTTCAGATCTGATCACTATGGTACGAGAACAAAAATGCATATTGTGCCACATTGTCTACAGCTCAAAAAAGGTAATAATGGAAGAGGGAGAATCTGAGGCTTTATGACTAGTTTTTAAAGAGACATATGTTATTAATCGATGGGAAAAGCTTGACAATGTCTTATTTATACTTCTTTCCTAAACCATAGTCTCCATTCCGCTGGTTTCTTTCTCGTTACTGCCTCCTAAAGCCAGTACCTGTATTATTAAACTTCTGTCCATCCAGAATTTGAGGGTATTCAAAACTAGATGACCCAGGAAAATTTAGTAACCAGTTATAGGGAAGATACCTTAAAATTCCAAGGTTATTTGAAGTTATACTGCTTTCTGCAATTTTGAAATCATGTACTTGTTGATTAGCTAAGGATATATAGCATTTGTTATATGTACCTACATTCTGTTTATGCCTATGTTTGTGGGAAGTGCAGCACAGCAGAAATAGTGTTAACAATATCCTAGATGTCCACAAGGTGGGGATGTTGCTCAAATAAAAACTTTTTTTTTTTTTGAAATGGAGTCTTACTCTGTTGCCCAGGCTATAGTGCAGTGGCACAATCTCAGCTCACTGCAACCTCTGCCTCCCAGGTTCAAGTGATTCTCCTGCCTCAGCCTCTCAAGTAACTGGGATTGTGCTGCCGGGCATGACTGTCTTTTGTATTTTTAGTAGAGACGGGGTTTCACCATGTCGTCCAGGCTGGTCTTGAACTCCTGACCGCAGGTCACTTACCTACCTCGGGCCTCCCAAAGTGCTAGGATTACAGGCATGAGCCACCGTGCCCGGCCAAAACATCTTTTTAGGACCTAAAATTGGCTGCAATTTGTGTCACTTTTTGCCTTTGCCTGCCTTTATCATTTGCTTTCAGAGTAGTGCTGCTAGTTTAAATACTGAGGAATTTATTCTCTTTGCTTTTAAGATGCTTTTGATTGTCATTGGAAATTCAGAGAACTGGGAGGATCATGGGCTAGGTTAGCCAGGGAAGTGTGAGTGGAAGTGGGAAACTTAGAAAAACGAGTAGAGTAATGATGATTTAAGAGAAATGAGGAAGAGATATTTTAGGTAGGAGAACAACATGTACAGAGACAAATGGAATAGAGTATGACGGTTCTAGGAGTTGGCAAGAAGGCTCATCTGATTCAAACAGTTTTGCCTTGGGAATAGCAGGACTATAATTTGTAATTTAAGTGAAGACAGTTGATAAACAGTGTTGGATGCCAGATTGAAGGGTTGATTATGATCCACCAAGTAGACTTGGGTGGATTCTATTTTTTTTTCTGTCTAGATTTCTGTTAGTGATGGAAAAATCAGTGAGATTTAAAAATCATGTAATATACCTGCTACTATTTACAAAAATAAAAGAATGCTCTTCTAGTTTTAAAAATTTGATGAAGGTTGACACAAATTGTCAATAAGTCAGAATTCCTTATGACTACTTTCAGGTTGGACAGAGGTAGGGCGAAGATGTGAGATGGACAGGCTGCTGCTCAGAGACGTGATATCAGAGTTTCATGGAATAGCAGTCCTATCTTGGGATACCATGATTTTGTGATTTTGCCATTTTAAATCTTTTTGGCTCTTCTACTCTGGTTTCAAACATACTTTTATCTCTTCACACTTTTCCATGATCATAATGAAGTTAAATGAAGGGCTGGAATTGTCTACTCCTGCACTGGGAAAAGCTGATTGTAGTTTTTATTTATTTTCTTTCTTTTAAAAAAAGGAAAAGCTGGTTGTAGTTTTTTTTGGTTTTTTTTTTGCCCATCCCCCCACCCTTTATTTTTTTAAAGCAAGGGAATGGCCTGCTTTAAGTGAGCAGTATGATTTAAGAAAATAACAAAATGGGTTAGTTGGAAGGGATAACTGATACTTACTTTTAGATAGGACTATGAACAATTGGTGTTGAAGCTGTGCTTTTCTCCAATTTCCCAGACTAGTGTAACTCTGGTTTCTCCAAATACACTATGGAGGAGAAAAGGTTCTAAGTGACTTGAGTATGGGGAAAAGCTGTGTAAGATATCCCTGAGTATCCTGAGGCCCATTGACAGATAAAAGACTGAGAAGCCCCGGAGTTAAATATATGTATATCATAGAGATGGAGTCTCACTATGTTGCCCAGCTGGTCTTGAATTCCTGGCCTCAAGTGTGAGCCAGTACACCAGGTCGTATTTTTTGTATTATTCAATGTTTTCCACATGTGTTTAACCATGAGTTCCCCCCTCCCCTCCAACCAACCCAGCCTTTAAAAATATAATACTGATTAATATACAAGGCCTAAATAGAAGCCTAATACATAAGAAGGAATGCATTTGAGCTATTACCTTAATCCTGTGCCTGTAGATCTTTTTTCTTATTATTATTTTTTTTTTTGTTGTTGTTTTTTTGTTTTTTTTTTTTGAGACGGAGCCTCACTCTGTCGCCCAGGCTGGAGTGCAGTGGCCGGATCTCAGCTCACTGCAAGCTCCGCCTCCCGGGTTCACGCCATTCTCCTGCCTCAGCCTCCCGAGTAGCTGGGACTACAGACGCCGCCACCTCGCCCGGCTAGTTTTTTTGTATTTTTTTAGTAGAGACGGGGTTTCACCGTGTTAGCCAGGATGGTCTCGATCTCCTGACCTCGTGATCCGCCCGCCTCGGCCTCCCAAAGTGCTGGGATTACAGGCTTGAGCCACCGCGCCCGGCCCTTCTTATTATTTTTGTTGTTGTTGTTGTTATGTTTTGTTTTGAGACAGGGTCTTACCCACTGCTGGAGTGCAGTGGAGCCATCTCAGCTCTCTGCAACCTCTGTGTCCCAGGCTCAGGTGATGCTCCCATCTCAGCCTCCTGAGTAGCTTGGACTACAGGCGTGTGCCACCACATTCAGCTATTTTTTAATTAAAAATTTTTTGTAGGGAGGGATGAGGTCTTACTAGACTGCCCACACTGATCTTGAACTCGTAGGCTCAAGTGATCCTTCCACCTCAACCTCCCGAGTACTGGGCTTCCAGGTATGAGCCACCATGTCTGGCTGAATTTTTTCTAATGATTTTTGAAAGCTTGGTTGTCTCACTGTTTACATTCATTCCTTGGAGCAGGATGGGAGAAGGTTTGCATGTAAATTTAGGACAAGATTAGTGAAGTGTTTAAAAAAAAATCAGAAGTCACATTAAAACTATTAGTGGGTGATAACATTTTTATAGTAAGAAGAATCAGTTTTTATATCAGACAAACCCATTTCAGTGAATGCTGTTTTGTCAGGAATGGTTTTGTTGTAAGGAACAGAACTCACTTAAATTTAGCTCAAGTAAAGGGGATTAGGCATATTGGTAAGCATCTAAATCAAGGAAGAATTGAATAACAGGAAGCATAAAGACTTCATATATATCTATACATATATATATATGTATATATATACATATATATATATATATTTTTTTTGAGATGGTGTTTTTGCTCTTGTTGCCCAGGCTGGAGTGCAATGGCACGACCTTGGCTCACTGCAGCCTCTACCTCTTGGGTTCAAGTGATTCTCCTGCTTCAGCCTCCTAAGTAGCTGGGAGTATAGGCATGTGCCACCACACCCAGCTAATTTTGTATTTTTAGTAGAGACGGGGTTTCACCATGTTGGTCAGGCTGGTCAAGAACTGCTGACCTCAGGTGATCCACCCACCTCGGTCTCCCAAAGTGTCGGGGTTACAGGCATGAGCCACCATGCCCCACCGAAGTTGTGTATATTAATGGATTTTTTTCATTCTATTCTGTCACTAACTTGTCTTAGTTTTCAAGTCTGCAAGTGTTAATTTTAGTTACTGGCCAATCAGTTGTGGCTAGAAGAGGTAATGTGTAAAGCTACTCTCTCCTTATGAATCATCTGTAGAGATAGGAAGGAAACAATGGTCATCTTCAGTAAAATTGCCATTTAAAAGAAGTGTTTTGGCTGGGCACAGTGGCTCATGCCTGTAATCCCAGAACTTTGGAAGGCCGAGGTGGGCAGATTACCTGAGGTCAGGAGTTCGAGACCAGCCTGGCCAACATGGTGAAACCCCATCTCTACTTAAAATACAAAGAATTAGCTGGGATTAGCTGGGCGTAGTGACGCATACCTGTAATCCAGGCTACTCAGGAGGCTGAGGCAGGAGAATCTCTTGAAACCTGGGAGGCAGAGGTTGCGGTGAGCCAAGATCGAGCCACTACTCTCCAACCTGGGCAACAGAGCGAGACAAATGACCTGTATATAATGAAAAAATGTCAATGCACCCAATGCTTACAATGTGACATGGTGTTTGAAGCATTAGCTTTGGTGTCAGATCTGCCTGGGTTTGAATCCCACTTTGACCACTTGATTATTTGTGACTCTGAGAGGGCAAGACTGAATATTTTGTTTGTTTGTTTGTTTTTTGAGACAGAGTCTCACTCTTGTTGCCCAGGCTGGAGTGCAGTGGCATGATCTCCACTTACTGCAACCTCCGCCTTCCCGGGTTCAAGCGATTCTCCTGCCTCAGCCTTCCAAGTAGCTGGGATTACAGGCGCCCACAACCATGCCCAGCTAGTGTTGTGTGTGTGTGTGGTTTTTTTTTGTATTTTTAGTAGAGACGGGGTTTCACCATGTTGGTTAGGCTGGTCTCAAACTCCTGACCTCATGATCCACCTGCCTCAGCCTCCCAAAGTGCTGGGATTACAGGCATGAGCCACTGTGCCCAGCCTAAACTGAATATTTTCACACTTAACCTTTAATGCCTAGCTCTATTCTTGGCATATAATAAGAACTTGATAAATATTTGGTGAATGAATGAGTTAACTTCTCTGCATTCTTCAGCATGAAATTAATCATACCTCTTCGGTAGTATTTTGCAGTTCAAGTGAGAAATTGTTTGAGGGACTTCACACAGGATGCAGTAAATAGCAATAACACAACAAGTGTAGTAGCCCTTTATTATTATAGATGTGAATACCCTTTCTCTGTGGCATTCTGGCTGTATATACTGTAGAGTGACAAAGGGATAGACATTTATAGCTTTTTGAGTTTTGTGCATGTGTACGTGCACATGTGTGTGTGTTTTTTTCTTTTTCTTTTTGAGACAGAGTCTTGTTCTGTTGCCAGGCTGGAGTGCAATGGCACAATCTTGACTCACTGCAGCTTCCGCCTCCCAGGTTCGAGTGATTCTCCTGCCTCAGCCTCCTGAGTAGCTGGGACTATAGGCACACGCCGCCACGCCCGGCTAATTTTCGTATTTTTAGTAGAGACGGGGTTTCATCATGTTGGCTAGGATGGTCTTGATCTCCTGACCTCGTGAGCCGCCCACCTCAGCGTCTCAAAGTGCTGGGATTACAGGCGTGAGCCACCGCACCTAGCCATTTGCATGTTTTTAAGTGGCGACTTTCCCACATATTTTCTTCCCTCTAAGGATGGAAAGGAGGGAATCTACTATAAATGTTCAAACTTTTCATTGGAACCAAACAAATCCATTGGGGAAGTGAGGGAGTGGACAGTGAAGATAAAGGAATGATTAAGCTGCTATGTTCAAGGTATATTTTTAAAACTTTCTTATCTAGCATAGAGAGGCTCTGTTATATTTGTAACTCTTATCTAGAATTGATGTATCTATCTATATTCATTCAACAAATGCTTATTGATGACTCTGTGCTAGCCCTGTCCAAGACATGGGTAAAGTAAGAGTTGTAGCTTACTCTTGAGAAACTATGGATAAAAGAAGCCAAATAGTTGAAAGGTTGAGTGGTTTGACAGGTTTTTTTAAAATGAACTTTAGTAAATTCTTTATAATGGGATAGAATTTAACCTACTTAGTTTACTCGTAAGTCTTTTGCTTGCTAAAGACAATACTTTCTAATCTTTTTGGAAAGCCACTTAAATATATCTTTTTAAGAATTCTTTTTATTGAAACATGAAATATATTAAAAAACACAGTCAATTATTAAGGAACTGATTTCAGTATTAAATTGAGAATAACCACAAACATATTTTGACATAAGGAGTTTGAGCCTCAATTTTTGATTGAATAGGAACAGAGGAGTTTTTTCAAAGCAATCCTGCTTAGTTTTAATCTACTTTCTTTAATTTTGAAGGAGATGGACGAACACATGCGGAGCATGTTGCATCACAGGGAACTTGAGAACCTGAAGGGCAGGTATGGGAACGGCTCTCTTCTGTAAATTTGTGAATGTGGGTGGATCTGAGTGCTGATGGTGCCTGTCAGTTTGTTTTGCAGTAATCCATCATAAGCAAATGTTGTCTTGTGGTGTAGAACAATCTTTTCGAATTAACACAAAGTATAGTAGATTTTTGGCATTCAAAAGAAGATGAACTCTGATACCTTTGGGCATCTCAAATATGTGAATTTGCAGCAGCCCTATCAAGTAGATTACAACGAAGGTGAGTTGGGATGAGCTAACGCTCTCATTAGTAAGCTTTGTCATTCCTACGTGCTAGCCTTACAACTAGGACATTTTGTATTTTTACTTCAGCAGTGTTACACATTACTGCATGCCATAAACATTTAGTATTGCTGAAATTATCTGAGACATCCAAAGTCTGCTAGATAGCACTCATCTCATTGGTATAAACAAAATTGAAATATAAACCTTAAGTGTATTTAAGAATGCTGGCCAGGTGCAGTGGCTCATGCCTGTAATTCCAACACTTTGGGAGCCCAGGGTGGAAGGATTACTTCAACCCAGGAGTTTGAGACCAGCCTGGGCAACATAGTGCAAGACCTTGTCTCTACAAATAAAGAAATTAGGTGGGTGTGGCAGCTAATAGCCTGTGGTCCCAGCTATTTGGGAGGCTTAGGTTCAGAGGATCACTTGAGCTTAGGTAGGTCCGGGCTACAGTGATTGCGCCACTGCCCTCCTGCCTGGGTGACACAGTGAGACCCTGTCTCAAAATAAATAAATAAATAACGAAGAAGAGTGCTCTTCTGTGATTTAAAGCTTGAGATGTTTAAGGAAAGGAAATCTAAAAGTAGACACCTTTAAAAAATGAAATGTAGGCCGGGTGCAGTGGCTCATGCCTGTAATCCCAGCATTTTGGAAAACTGAGCCAGGCAGATTGCTTGAGCCCAGGAGTTCAAGACCAACCTGGACAACATGGGGAAACCCCATTGTATTAGTCTATTCTCATGCTGCTAATAAAGACAAACCCGAGACTGGGTAATTTATAAAGGAGGGAGGTTTAATTGACTCACAGTTCCACGCGGCTGGGGAGGCCTCACGGTCATGGCGGAAGGTGAATGAGGAGCAGAGTTATGTCTTACATGGCAGCAGGCAAGAGAGCTTGTGCAGGGGAATTCCCATTTATAAAACCATCGGATCTCCTGAGGCTTATTCACTAGTATGAGAACAGTATGGGAAACTGCCCCTATGATTCAGTTATCTCCACCTGGCCCTACCCTTGACATGTGAGGATTATTGCAATTCAAGGTGAGACCAACCATATCACCTGTCTCTATGCCCTACCCCACAAAAAACTCCAAAATTAGCTGGGCATAGTGGTGTGTGCCCGTAGTGCCAGCTACTCATCAGCCTGAGGTGAGAAGATACTTGAGCCTGGGAGTTGGAGGTTGCGGTTAGCCAAGATCACACCACCACACTCCAGCCTGGTGACAGAGTCAGAACCTGTCTCAAAAAAAAAAAGTAGCATGTGTGTATATTCCATGTCTTTTGTCTATTTGTGATTTCTTTTTTGATGTATTTGACTTCTGTCAATTTGAAGTTTGGAAACGGGATAGATGTAGAAACATTGGGAACCTAGGAAATAGGAATTATATCTTATCCCATGAATAAAAGTTAAAAAGTTAAAAGTTTTTTTGTTTTTTTTTTTTTTCTTTGAGATGGAGTCTCGCTCTGTCTCCCAGGCTGGAGTGCAGTGGCGCCATCTCCGCTCACTGCAGCCTCCGCCTCCTGGATTCAAGCAACTCTCCACCCTCCTGAGTAGCTGGGATTACAGGTGCGTGCCACCACGCATGGCTAATTTTTGTACTTTTTTTTTTTTTTTCTTGTAGAGACAGGGTTTCACCATGTTGGTCAGGCTGGTCTCGAACTCCTGACCTTGTGATCCACCCGCCTCGGCCTCCCAAAGTGTTGGGATTACAGGCGTGAGCCACTGTGCCCGGCCAGTAGTTACAAATTTTGATCAGGATGTCAACCTAGGTCATTTGAAATTTATTTTTTTATGACCCACAGTTTAAGATTCTGTGGGCAAATTAATGTGTTATTAAACTTTCAGCATCTCTTTAGCCTATTAGTGGAATTTTTCCCTGCCCCCAGTCTCTTACTCTGTGAAGGTTAGGTCTTAGCAGCAATATAAAGGAGACTCACTCAAATTTAGTATAGGGAGCCCTTATTATTTTTAATATATACTTTTTTGAGACAGGGTCTCTCACTCTATCACCAGACTGGGGTGCCGTAGCACAATCACAGCTCCCTGCAACCTCGAACTTCTGGGCTCAAACAATCCTCCCATCTTAGCTTACTGTGTGGCTGGGACTACAGGTGTGTGCCACCACACCCTTTTGGCTTTTAGTTTTGGCTTTTATTTTTCGTAAAGACAGGGTTCCATTCTGTCTTTTTTTTTATAAATTTGCTTTATTATAAGTGTGTGAAGATCTTAATGCCATTGGCAAAAAAGCCATTTCTTTATTAGAATAGTTCAAGCTCACTCTTGCGACAAAATAAACCACATTCTATCAAGACACAGGAAAAAGGAATGCAGGGATTTAGGAATGCTATACTTGCTTCTCTTCAACTTTAGCAGAAAAAGGTGGAAAGTTCTTAAGATGTTCCCGACAGTAACTATGTTGTCTTAAGCAACAGGATCCTGGGGAGAGTGGGGGTCTGATGCATGGGCCTTCAAGTTCTTCTCAAGGTGTTTCATCTTCTCAGCTCGGGCACGATGTTCTCAGTGAAACCATGCCAGGCACAGGAGCATGCTCTTCACCCGATTCTATACACTGGGCCGTCCAAATACGGTGATTTCGACTAGGTTCCCAGAGCCCACTATGTCCACTGTCATCAGGGCCTGGCTCATGCACTCCATTTCTGGAATCATGGCTCTGTCCGGGCCAGAGAGCTCGTCTGCCAGCCATGCCTCCAGGTAGAACACCAAAGGGTCTCTCAGTTCCTGCACCAGAAACCACCAAGCTCCATTCTGTCTTTTATTTGGCTTTTATTTTTTGTAAAGACAGGGTTCCACTCTGTTGCTCAGGGTGGTCTTGAATTCCTGGGCTCTAGCTGATCCTCCTGCCTCTGCCTTCCAAATTGGTGGAAAGACAGGCATGAGCCACTCTGCATGGCCAGAAGCCCTTATCATAATACCTTGAATATGTATGATCTCTACCTCATTAACATTCAAAGTCTATGAAATACAGTCAACTTTTGATTAATCCCATTTTCTTTTTCTTTTTCTTTTTTCTTTTTTTTTTTTTTTTTTTGAGACGGAGTCTCGCTCTGTCGCCCAGGCTGGAGTGCAGTGGCGCGATCTCGGCTCACTGCAAGCTCCGCCTCCTGGGTTCACGCCATTCTCCTGCCTCAGCCTCCTGAGTAGCTGGGACTACAGGCGCCCGCCACCACACCCAGCTAATTTTTTTTGTATTTTTTTTAGTAGAGACGGGGTTTCACCATGTTAGCTAGGATGGTCTCGATCTCCTGACCTCGTGATCCGCCCGCCTCGGCCTCCCAAAGTGCTGGGATTACAGGCGTGAGCCACCGCGCCCGGCCTAAAATCCCATTTTCAACAGACTTCCCTCTAGAGTTCATTAAGGGTTACTTACCTGCCACCCGACCCAACTGCACTACATCGTTAAACAAAACAAACAAGGTCAGTAAATCTAGTCTGTAGGAGAGAAGCCCATTGCATTCAAAGATTAATGACTCATTTATTTCAGACATCACTAATCAGCCATTTTAAACGTTTTAAAAAGTTTGGGCTGGCCACAGTGCTCGTGCCTATAATCCCAGCACCTTGGGAGGCTAAGACAGGAGGATCACTTGAGCCCAGGAGTTCGAGACCAACCTGGGCAACATAGTGGGACCCCGTCTCTACCCAAAAATCAATCAGTCAATCAATCAATCAATCTATAAATAGCCAGGTGTGGTGGGTTGCACCTGTAGTCCAGCTACGTAAAGATGCTGAGGCAGGAGGATCCCTAGAGCCTAGGAGTTAAAGGCTGCAGTGAGCTATGATCGTGTCACTGCACTCCAGCCTGGGCGACAGTGAGACCCTGTCTCAAAACAAAACCAAGTTTGGTCACATAAGACTCATGTTTATAATCAATGCAGAATCATAAAAAGTTTTTTAAAAAGTAAAAGTCTTCTCCCCACCCCACTGCCCTTTCCCCTCTAAATCCTGTTTCTCTCTTAGGGGAGACTCAGTGGTTGGTGTATATCCTACCCAGATCTCTTTCTGTGTATTTACATACTTATTTATTTATTGATTGATACGGAGTTTCACACTTATAGCCCAAGCTGGAGTGCAGTGGTGCGATCTTGGCCCACCGCAACCTACGCCTCCTGGGTTCAAGCGATTCTCCTGCCTCAGCCTCCCAAGTAGCTGGGATTATAGGTGTGCGCAACCGCGCCCAGCTAATTTTTTGTATTTTCAGTAGAAACCGGGTTTCGCCATGTTGACCAGGCTGGTCTCGAACTCCTGACCTCAGGTGATTCACCTGCCTCAGCCTCCCAAAGTGCTGGGATTACAGGCGTGAGCCACCACGCCCGGCCTATACACTTATATTTATAGATACACATTTTGTTTTGTGATATTAACATAATGAATCACATTGTCATTTATGTTTTGTTCTGTAGTGTGTTCTTTTCCACCCATGCAACTACACTGTGCCATGGAGATTTTATCTACCATTTTTAATTATTTGGATCACAGTAAAATAATTAGGAAAAAGGCACTAAAAGCCTCCCTGAGCTGCCAATAGGAATGTCAGGTTTCGCACCCTAACTCATTTTCTTTAGAGGATAGCCTTTAGTACTTAGTTACTCACATATTGGATATAGTGTTCCTGACCTGTAACAAATTATGTTACATATAAGGGAGAAGACAAACAGGTAGCAAGAAAAAACAGCTTACAAAATTATAGGAAATCCCATAAGATCTCAAAAATTGTTTACTGGCTTAGAGCTTTTACTGTAAGGATGGTCTTCACCAGCTTGTACCATAGGGACAAATAATTATCAGTCATTATTTCTTTACCCTGTTATCCTGAGTTTGTGATTATTTCCTCTGGATTTCATTTTTAACTACTGAGTTTCTAACACTGAGACTTTCTTTTGCTCTGTGTAGTTGTGTCTACAGTTTTTGGTTGTGATCTGGTTAAGAATTGCAAAGTACGTGTTGTTTAGGCTTTGCATGCAAGCTTGAATAAGCAAAAAGTAACTGGTCTTATTTGGTTCACAGCTGTGGACATGTGAAATATTTCCCTGTTTTTTCCTAATATACTTCTTCAAATGCGTGGGCCGTAAGTAGCATCTCCAGATAGAGACTATTAAAAAGGCACAACCTTTATTTATTCAGCAGCTGTTGTCGGGTAGTTAGAGCAAGCTTAATAAAGAAAAGCGTATGGAAAGAGTATCTTAAGACTTTGCATTTCGCACATGAGAGGAAATTGTGTGGTAACAGGATGAAGCTAATTTAGGCCCTCCTTTAAATGCCCTAAGGAAAATTATTGCCTTTGCTAGCCAAGGAGCAAAGGTGTACATTTCCCCCGTAATTATTTTATTTATTCACACAGTGTAGGATTTTAACTGATTATTAATAAATGTCAAGTAGCATCATTAAAATATTATTTAATTTGCTATTAGGTTTTTAAAAAGTGGTTTCCCAAACACTGTATGTTGAAGCATGAATACCTGTTGTGTAGAGAACAGAGGTAAATATGCTTACTCCATACACACTTGAATTTTCAGAAGATATGGTCACATAGAGAAAGAACAGGGTGGTCTGACCGCATCTTCTGAAAACACAGATGTGTGTGGAGGTCACCATATTACCTCTTTATACTTTTTGAAGTTTCTTATAAAGTTTTTTTTTTTTTTTGAAGTTTCTTGCAGAGTTTCTATTTTAAATTGGATTTTATTTACAGGAAAATGTTAGGGATTTGGTTTTTTGAAAAATCATTTTTAGTATTAACTTTTTTTTGAGATGGAGTTTTGCTCTTGTTGCCCAGACTGGAGTGCAATGGTGCAACCTCTGCTCCCCACAACTTCCATCTCCTGGATTCAAGCGATTCTCCCGCCTCAGCCTCCCAAGTAGCTGGGATGACAGGCGTGTGCCACCACACCTGACTAATTTTGTATTTTTAGTAGAGACGGGGTTTCTCCATGTTGGTCAGGCTGGTCTTGAACTCCTGACCTCAGGTGATCTGCCCACCTCAGCCTCCCAAAGTGCTGGGATTACAGGCGTAAGTACCCGGCTAGTGTTAACTTTTATACTGCACTTACTGCCTGTGCCCTTCTGGGCAGGGTCTCTGATTTGTTCATTGTCAAATAATGTTGGAACTATGGTTATATTCTTTCTCACTAGGATTGCAAAATGGTTTGAAAATGTTCCACTGTTAAGAATCCAACATATGTTTGTGCTTTGGGGGTTGCAGGGTGTGTGGGTTTATTATTATGGATGTTTATTTTTAACAGTTAAGTTCTGCCTACTTTATGCAACATTCCTTAATATTTTGGAATGTCAGTATTGCTTTCTAGTTGTGTCTTTTAAGAGTGAGGGGTTTTGATAGATAGTTTGAGCATTAGACAAATTCTCTGCATTTTAGAAGTAAGGATAAAATCAGGAATTTTATTTTAAAATACCTTTTGGGGATTATACTAAAGTCCCTAGTTGAAAGATGTCCCTGGTACTGCAGTATTCAGTTTAGCATTCTGTGAGTTTTTAGAGAGAAAAGTAGGCTAAGATATTTTCCGTAGTTTTAGAGAGTTTTAAGGCAAAAATATTTTTTTTTTTTCTTTTTCTTTTTTTTGAGACCAAGTCTCACTCTGTTACCCAGGTTGGAGTGCAGTGGCACGATCTCGGCTCACTGCAGCCTCCACCTCCCAGGTTCAAGCGATTCTCCTGCCTCAGCCTCCTGAGTAGCTGGGATTACAGGTGCGCACCACCGTGCCCGGCTGATTTTTGTATTTTAAGTAGAGGTGGGGTTTCACCGTATTGGCCAAGCTGGTCTCGAACTCCTGACCTCGTGATCCACCCACCTCAGCCTCCCAATGTGCTGGGATTACAGGCTTCAGCCACTGCACCCGGCCAACAAAAAGATTGTCTAACTGGAAAATTGAGTTGATTGGAATGTTTATAGTGTAAAGGAGATATTGTAGGTTTGTTACAGTCCTCAGACTGTTCTCATGCTGCCCATTTGTGATAGATTTATATAATTAACTTCTTTGTGTGTTGCTTTGAGAAACAGCTTGTTATTAACGTTCAGTTGGAATGAGCTACCATCAATTTAATTGCTTGAGAGAAAAGTATCAGTATCCCTGGTAAACTGGAGAAAGTTGAGGATTATTCTTTTTTCTCTTTTTTTTTTTTTTTTGATATGGAGTCTCACTCTGTTGCCCAGGCTGGAGTGCAGTGGTGCGATCTTGGCTCATACAACCTCCGCCTCCCAGGTTCAAGTGATTCTCCTGCCTCAGCCTCCCGAGTACCTGGGATTACAGGTGCCACCACCACACCCGGCTAATTTTTGTATTTTTAGTAGAGATGGGGTTTTACCAGGTTGGCCGGGGTGGTCTCAAACTCCTGACCTCAAGTGATCTGCCTGCCTTGGCCTCCCAAAGTGTTGGGATTACAGGCATGAGCCACTGCGCCCGGCCGAAGATTATTCTTTAAGTGTATAAATGTAGTAAGTGCAGTTGAAAACCCTCAGTAAAAGTAATGTATCTAAGTACCTGTGGACTTATAATATTGATATTCTGGGTAATCAGGTATTGATATTTTTAGGTAACCTGGTCAGAGCACATTAAAATGAATCTTAGAAATGTCAGTATTTGAGGTTACAAAGTCAAAAAAACAGTGAAAACTTGCAAATTTTCTCAGTTTTTCTGAGTTCTTCTCCATGATCCTTATAAAATAAGGAACAGTGTTTTTTTTTTTAACTTACTAGGCAATGTTTGAGTGTTTAGACTTTGTCGCCCTAGATAAGAGTGACTATGCTAAGTATTTACTAGAAGATAGTTTCTATTACAGGTCACCTGAATATTCATTTTTTTAAAAAAAAAAAAAAAGAAAGAAAACACCTTACCAAAAAACAGCATGCCTAGAATTTAGCTGTTTTTTGGTAAGATTTTTTCTTCTTCTTCTTTTTTTTTCTTTTGAGATGGAGTCTCGCTCTGTCGCTCAGGGTGGAGTGCAGTGGTGTAATCTCGGCTCACTGCAACCTCTGCCTCCCGGGTTCAAGCGATTCTCCTGTCTCAGCCTCCCAAATAGCTGGGAATACATGCGCACGCCACCACACCAGGCTAATTTTTGTATTTTTAGTAGAGATGGGGTTTTACCATTTTGGTCAGGCTGGTCTCGAACTCCTGACCTCATGATCCACCCGCCTCGGCCTCCCCAAGTGCTGGGATTACAGGCATGAGCCACCAAGCCCGGCCTTTTTTTTTTTTTTTTCTTGAATGAATATTCAGGTGATCTGTAACAGTAACTGTCTTCTAGTAAACGAAGTGCCCAGTTTTGAGGGTCTCTTCTGGTTGATTGATGTAAATTCTGCCTATGTCTAGTTAGGTATTTGTGAGGGAAAGGTGGAACAGAGGTGCACGTGTGTGTATGTGTTTCTGTCTGGACAAAGACGGCATGTCTTTTTGGGTTGTTGGGTTTTTTTTAATAGATTGGCATAGGAAGTGCAAAAATATAACTAGTCTAAATCCAAGACACATGATACAGAGTTAAGCCAATTTGGATTGTTGAATGGATACTACTGTCTTGTAACTATGGTGTTCAGATGTTTCTCATAAATGACTGCGTAGTCAGCTGACCCAGTCAAGGGATTTCCAGAAGCTAAAAAGCAGTTAAATTATTGATCTGCTACAGTTCTGGACACTGATTCAAGACTTTGGCTTCTGAAGACTGGCTAAGTGAGATTTGCCATGAAGTATGTAAAGTAAAAAAACAAAGCAAAAAAGTCTGCCTAGTTTAACTAAAAAACTGGTTTTGCATCTCTGAAGTGTAGCATTTTCTGAAACTTGAGAAAACACATTTGCTTGGCACAGCTGTTAACTTCCTACAACTGAAATGCTTTCCATTCCCTTTAAAATAAGCCCTTCTGAAGCAGAATGTAGGTCACATGTATCATCCAGACCAAAAAAGTTTGCCTGGACTACTCCTGGGTCCGGAATCCTCACATTCCAGGCAGAGCTCCAGCTGTTCCGATTTAGTTACCCAGTTGGGATTGGCTGCGCCACCTACTCTTGTTTCCACCCCTTAACTTTCACTGGAAGAAAGCTCTAGACTGAAGATTAAACGTTAAGCGCTGTCACCAGGCCTTCTGAGTGCAGCTGGCACCATGGGTGTGCTCCAGAGCAACTTCTGCTTGCTCTGAGCCCCCTGCCCTGCCTCCCCTTTCACCATGTTTCCTCTGACAAGATTTTAAGTACAGCAATTCAAGAAGATTTCTCCTCCTAAACGACATTTATCTGAAGTGTATTGCCTCTTGATTGCTGGAAAAGAATCTTAAACTCATTTCAAAAGTAACTTATAAACAAACTTATTAAAAGTGATGAAAGGAGCATTGAAATTAATTAGCACTAATTTTTCACTGTGCCAAAGTGTGCAGTGTCCTTCAGAGGAAACGATAGCAGATCTGGTGAGTGTGCCATGCCAGTGGGGAGAATTGAATGTCCCTCATCTCCCTCTTTCCCTAGGGACATTAGTCATGAGTGCCGAGTGTGCGGGGTCACAGAAGTGGGTCTTTCTGCATATGCAAAGCACATTTCTGGCCAGTTGCACAAAGATAACGTTGATGCCCAGGAAAGAGAAGATGATGGAAAAGGAGAGGAAGAGGAAGAAGATTATTTTGACAAGGAACTCGTTCAGTTAATAAAACAAAGGAAAGAACAAAGTCGGTAAGTAATTGATTTTTTAAAAAGCCTATCTATAACAGAACACAGCAGAGAATACATTTTATATCTTTGTACTGTTCAGCCCATAGCATTTAAACTTAGGTATAAAGTTTAGCTGGAGGTTGTTGTCTTATTAATCAAAGGGCAGTGGAATGCTTTCCTGAACTACTGTAATATCTTCTCAAAAAAGCAAACTCAGTATTGTTCCTACATAAGCTGTAGCCACATATCTGAAATTTTTGCCATGTTGGTAATTATGTTGAGAATGGTTTTATTGGTATCCAAATCTTTTTTTTTTTTAAGATGGAGTCTCACTCTGTCATCCACCCAGGCTGGAGTACGGTGGTGTGATCTTGGTTCACTGTAACCTCCGCCTCCTGGGTTCAAGCAATTCTCCTGCCTCAGCCTCCTGAGTAGCTGGGATTACAGATGCCCGCCACCACGCCTGGCTAATTTTTTTTGTATTTTTAGTAGAGACGGGGTTTCACTCCATTAGCCAGGCTGGTCTCAAACTCCTGACCTCAAGCAATCTGCCTGCCTCAGCCTCCCAAAGTGCTGGGATTACAGGCGTGAGCCACCGTACCTGGCCAGTATCCAAATCTTTTGAATACCAATAAGTTTTTATTTGGTGTTTAAATTTTCTAGTGGAAAGGTGTTAGAATATAAGCTTCATTGTATAAATTATATAGTGCATAGTATAGTCTTATTGCCAAAATAACATTTCTTAGGAAAATATTTTTTGACTGGTGTGAATTAACGTGGTGCATCTGCCAAATGTGATTTATCTTTTTGTCTTTGAATACCCAGTGACTACCACAGTGCTTTATTGAGTAAATTTTTTTGATAGTGTCAAGATCATTTAAGCAATATAAATTTTCTAATTTGTACAGCATAATTTCATACCTACATTTATACATTCAGGTATTAGGCATTTATGTTTTCACCTTACTGTTTTCTGGTCTAAAGAGTTTAATTGTAAAATTTGTTAAAAAGAGTTTAATTAATGAGGTAGAAATTTTCAGATGTGAGGGGAAGAGAGAGAAGCACTTATGAGGTGGGATAATTTTTTAAGTCCCAGAATATGAAGAGAATCATTTCAGATTCTAAAATAAAAATTTAAAGATTATTCTTGAATACTAGTTATACCTGGTCTGTACCTTCTTTTTAGTTAGAGGCTTGGCTATAAAAAGGAAGTCGTTTTTACTCTGTGTGTTTAAAATTTTTTTGCCGGGAGGCACGGTGGCTCAGGCCTGTTGTCCTGGTGCACGAGGAGATGAGGCCAGGGCTACAAGACCAGCCTGGGCAACATAGGAAGCCCTTATATATGTAACCAAAAAAAAAAAGAAAATTAAAATTAAAAAAAAAAGTTTTTTGAACAAGTCCTTGAAGGAGACTTTCTTAGTCTTAAAATATCAATAAAGGGTGAGCATCCATAATCCAAAATCTGAAAATGCACCAAAATCCAAAACTTCTGAGTGCCAACATGAGGCCATCAGTGGAAAATTCCACACCTCATTTCATTTTACAAAATTATTTAAAATATTACCTAAAATTATCTTCAGACTGTGTATAAAAGGTATATATGAAACATAAATGAATTTTATATTTAGATTTGGGTCCCATTCCCATAATATCCCATTATGTATATGCAAAAATATTCCAAAATCCAAAGCAATTTGAAATGCAAAACATTTCTGGTCCCAAGCATTTCAGATGAAGGACACTCAAACAACATGGTTGTTAAATCATTTAGTAGCTTAGTCCTTCAAATGACATTTCAAATGACATTTAATATAGTTGCAGTTTACTTTCTCCTACTTTAGGCAGTTGAAGCCTCTGGGAGACTAACTTCTATTTTGTTCTTACATACTAGTGCCATTATTAGCTTTATCTGTGTAAATAATTAAACATTAAGACAGAATAGATTAGATATTCATATCATAGTTACTATTTTTTGAGTCTTTTGATATGCCTCCTTGGTGACCTATTTATAAAAGAATCTACTTCTTCTTTTTTTTTTGGAGACAGAATGTTGGTCTGTCACCCAGGCTTGAGTATAGTGGCACAATGACACCTGACTACAGCCTCAACTTCCTAGGCTCCAACAGTCCTCCCACCTCAGCTTCCCAAGAAGCTGGGGCTACAGGCGTGCGTTGCCACCATGCCTGGCTAATTTTTCTTTTAATTTTTATTTTTGGTAGAGATGGGGTTTAGGCATGTTGCCCAGGCTGTCCTCGAACTTCTGAGCTCAAGTGATCCACCCGCCTTGGCCTCCCAAAGTGCTGAGATTACAGACATGAGCCACCACACCTGGCCAAAATCATCTACTACTTCAGGAGTTGTTTTTTTCTTTTTTCCTTCATGATTTTTAACTTACATTATTCTTTCTGGTCTGTGGGTTTAGCTGAATGCTCCTACCTTCTGATTCTAGCCAATTCATGAGATCTAGGAATTCTACTTCGTGAGTTATTTATCCCCCAGTTCTCCCATTTCTGATCATATCAGTATAGCTGTGTCAGTGGTCTCCTTGGATGTCAAAAGTTTTTGCATAGAATCAAAACATAAAGACAATTTGGTTAATGGTTATAAAAAAAATTCTGCTGCTGTATGTAATAATACTTGTTACTTTCTAAACAGAGTCTCCTGTTTAGAAATGATTGTAATTTATGTAACATTAGTGGATGTTTGAACTTCTAGATAGACTTTTAAATTCCATCTTGTGAAAAAGGAAGAAGTTCCAATCTGTGTCCAAAATATCATAGACGTTAAAAGCCTTTAAAGCCA
Source organism: Piliocolobus tephrosceles (assembly GCF_002776525.5). Taxonomy (NCBI): domain Eukaryota; kingdom Metazoa; phylum Chordata; class Mammalia; order Primates; family Cercopithecidae; genus Piliocolobus; species Piliocolobus tephrosceles. Next base: position 1,163,566 of record NW_022292088.1, read on the forward strand.
ATTTAAGTCAGTACTGAGTTTAAGATTTTTAAGTCAAGGTAAGAGGAAGGAACTTAGATGTGGAAACTTTGTTTTGAGATGTTGATTCTATGAAGGCCTATGGTTAGGAGTATAGACTCTGGCTGGAGTCAGACTACCAAGGTTTAAATCTCTGCTCTGCTACTTTCTGGCTGTCTTATTCTAGTCAAGTTATGTAACCTCTCTACTGCTCAATTTCTCATCTGAAAAGTAGGAATAATAAGAATACTTGCCACGCCTGTAATCCTAGCATTTTGGGAGGCTGAGGCAGGCAGATCATGAGGTCAGGAGTTCAAGACCAGCCTGGCCAACGTGGTGAAACCCCGTCTCTACTAAAAGTACAAAAATTAGCGAGGCATGGTGGCAGGCACCTGTAATCCCAGCTACTCAGGAGGCTGAGGCAGGAGAATCACTTGAACTCAAGAGGTGGAGGTTGCAGTGAGCCGAGATCATGCCATTGCATTCCAGCCTAGGTGACAAAGCAAGACTCCATCTCAAAAAAAAAAAAAAAAAAAAAGAATACTTGCCTCAGGATTATAAAAACTAAAAGAGATAATCTGTGTAAGGTGCTTGGCATTAAATGCCTGACACTTAGGTACTCAGTAAATTTTAACTAGCAGTACTCAGTATTTTGAGCACTTAGCACGTGATAAGCACCATGCCCACGCACACCATAGGCAGTTTGTAGAAGAAAATAGTGTTTACACCTATTGCTGTGATGCTTACTGAAGTTTATTCATGTTTCTGTGGACTCCTCATCTGACGTGAATACATGAAACAGCTGTAGTTTCTTTATAAAAACCTCTAGCTCATGAAGCTCCTTATAGCACATCTTATGGTTACTACTTGTTTGGTATATGCTATTTTCCTCCTGTTTGTGACTTTATTATCTCAGCTAGGTGCTAAGCCCTTCACAAACCAGAACTGTACATAAAAGTCTTCTGATACCACTAACGGTTATTGAATGGGTACTGGTCAAAGTGTTTATTAATAAAAATAACCATGGAAAGTATAATCTTATTTAAAATAGGTTAAGAAATGGGAGTTTTTCAGAAAGAACCTACAACTGGAAAAATCATGGTATTAAGGGCAGCTGAACATAAAATTGTATTAAATATGATAACTAGGCCAGGCCCAGTGGCTCATGCCTGTATGCCTGTAATCCCAGCACTTTGGGAGGCTGCAGTGGGTGGATTACCTGAGGTCAGGAGTTTGAGACCAGCCTGGCCAACATGGTGAAATGCCGTCTCTACCAAAAATAGAAAGATTAGCCAGGCATGGTGGCGCATGCCTGTAATCCTAGCTACTTGGGAGGCTGAGGCAGGAGAATTGCTTGAGCCTCGGAGAAAAAGGTTGCAGTGAGCTGAGACTGTGCCACTGCACTCCAGCCTGGCCAACAGAGCAAGCCTCTGTCTCAAAAAAAAAAAAAAAGGTAACTATAGCTATAAAATATAATTGTTCTTATTCCAAAAAAGCTGCATAATATAAAAATAATAATTGGATGATAGGGACAAAATCTCAGAACATGCCCAGAAAAACAGGACCAAGAAAGGGAGGAGAATATAAATGTGTCAGATTTTGTGCTTGTTTTTTTGAGATAGTATTGCTCTGTTGCCCAGGCTGGAGTGCAATGGTGCGATCTCAGCTCACTGCAACCTCCGCCTCCTGGGTTCAAGTGATTCTCATTCTTCAGCCTCCTGAATAGCTGGGGTTACAGGCGTGTGGCACTACGCATGGCTAATTTTTGTATTTTTAGTAGAGATGGGGTTTCTCCATGTTGGCCATGTTGGTCTTGAACTCCTGACCTCAAGTGATCTGCCCGCCTTGGCCTCCCAAAGTGGCTGGAATTATAGATGTGAGCCACCACACCTGGCCAAATGTGCCAAATTTTTAATATTTCTGGGTGATAGGGGAGATGGTTGTAATTATTTGAAATTTAACTAATTTAAAATGTTTAATTTGGCTGGGCGCGGTGGCTCAAGCCTGTAATCCCAGCACTTTGGGAGGCCGAGACGGGCGGATCACGAGGTCAGGAGATCGAGACCATCCTGGCTAACACGCTGAAACCCCGTCTCTACTAAAAATACAAAAAACTAGCCGGGCGTGGTGGCGGGCGCCTGTGGTCCCAGCTACTCTGGAGGCTGAGGCAGGAGAATGGCGTAAACCCGGGAGGCGGAGCTTGCAGTGAGCTGAGATCAGGCCACTGCACTCCAGCACGGGCGACAGAGCAAGACTCCGTCTCAAAAAAAAAAAAAAAAAAAATGTTTAATTTTTAAGTTAATAAGTTGAGGAATATAAGTTTATATCATTTAAAGATATGAAAACAACCACTATTTATGAAACTAGACTCGGTTACATATTCTAAGTAATGGGAGGAAAGTACAAGGAAAGTTTGGAGGGTTATGCCTTTCAAGGTAGCATAGGAATTCCTTTAAATTACTAATGAAAAACTGTTTTTCTTCCAGACAAGATGAACCTTCCAATAGCAACCAAGAAATAAACTCTGATGACAGACGACCCCAATGGAGACGAGAAGACCGAATTCCTTACCAAGACAGAGAGAGTTACAGTCAGCCTGCATGGCATCATCGTGGACCTCCACAGCGGGATTGGAAATGGGAAAAAGATGGCTTTAATAATACTAGGAAAAACAGCTTTCCACATTCTTTGAGGAATGGTGGCGGGCCAAGAGGACGTTCCGGGTGGCATAAAGGTGTTGCAGGAGGCTCCTCGACTTGGTTTCACAACCATAGTAATTCTGGAGGTGGTTGGCTTTCAAATAGCGGAACAGTAGATTGGAATCATAATGGTACAGGAAGGAATTCCAGTTGGCTTTCTGAAGGAACAGGTGGCTTTTCCAGTTGGCATATGAACAACAGTAACGGAAACTGGAAATCCAGTGTACGTAGTACAAATAATTGGAATTACAGTGGCCCTGGAGACAAATTTCAACCAGGCAGAAACAGAAATTCTAACTGTCCAATGGAAGACATGACTGTGCTATGGAACAAGAAATCTAGTAAGTCAAACAAATACAGTCAGGACAGATATAATTGGCAGCGGCAAGAAAATGACAAACTTGGTACAGTTGCCACATATAGAGGTCCTTCTGAAGGATTTGCAAGTGATACATTTCCTTCAGAAGGCTTACTCGACTTCAATTTTGAGCAGCCAGAAAGCCAAACCACTAAACAAACAGACACTGCTACTTCCAAAGTTAGTGGAAAGAATGGCAGTGCAGCAAGGGAAAAGCCTCGTCGCTGGACGCCTTACCCTTCCCAGAAGACTCTGGATTTACAGTCGGGATTGAAAGACGTCACTGGTAACAAGTCAGAAATGATAGAGAAACCTCTCTTTGATTTCAGCTTGATAACTACAGGAATACAGGAGCCCCAAACTGATGAAACACATAATTCCCCAACACAGAAAACACAAAAAGAAATGCATACTGGATCTCTTAATCACAAGGCCTCTTCTGATTCTGCTGCTTCCTTTGAGGTGGTGAGACAGTGCTCTGTTACAGAAAAACCTGAACAAGAGCATGCCCCAAATAAAATGCCGTCATTGAAATCCCCACTCCTTCCATGTCCAGCCACTAAACCATTTCCTCAAAAGCAAGATCCAAAGAATACCTCAAAAAACACCAAAACAAATTTTTTTTCCCCTGGAGAACACTCAGATCCCTCGAGCAAGCCCTCTGCGGAAGATAACCATGGTCCTTACATATCCAAACTGCGTAGTTCATGTCCTCATGTTTTAAAAGGGAGTAAAAGTCCATTTGGCTCTCAAAAGCAATCTGGTGACAATTTAAATGATACATTACGAAAGGCCAAAGAGGTGCTACAGTGTCATGAGTCATTGCAAAATCCACTTCTTAACACTTCTAAAAGGACCAGGAACTATGCAAAAGCAAGTAGAAATGTAGAAGAATCTGAAAAAGGGTCTTTGAAAATTGAGTTTCAAGTGCACGCACTAGAAGATGAAAGTGATGGAGAGACATCTGACACGGAAAAGCAGGGAACAAAAATTGGAACCCTAGGTTCTGCAACTACAGAATTGTTATCCGGCAGCACTCGTACTGCTGATGAGAAAGAGGACGATGACCGAATCCTGAAGACTTCTAGAGAACTATCCACTTCCCCATGTAATCCCACAGTTCACCAGAAAGAATCTGAATTACAAATGACATCTGCAGCCAGTCCACACCCTGGCTTATTGCTAGACTTGAAAACCTCTCTAGAAGATGCACAGGTTGATGACTCTATTAAATCTCATGTATCTTATGAAACAGAAGGCTTTGAGAGTACTAGCTTGGATGCAGAGCTTCAAAAAAGTGACATCAGTCAGCCCTCGGGCCCTCTCCTGCCTGAACTAAGTAAGCTTGGCTTTCCTGCCTCACTTCAGAGGGATCTAACCCGGCACATTAGTTTGAAGAGCAAAACTGGAGTGCACCTTCCTGAGCCAAACCTCAATAGTGCCCGCCGCATTCGCAATATTAGCGGTCACCGAAAGAGTGAGACAGAGAAGGAGTCTGGGCTCAAGCCAACCCTACGGCAGATTCTAAATGCATCTCGGAGAAATGTCAACTGGGAACAGGTCATTCAGCAAGTAACCAAGAAAAAGCAAGAGCTGGGCAAAGGCTTACCCAGGTGTGTGCTGCTTTTTGGTGTCTTTCTTGTTTTTTTCCCCTCGCTTTCTTTTAAAGTAACCCTTTGACCCTGATCAAGAGATTCTACGTGTTTCATTTAATTAAATGTTTGCCAACAATATCTGTTGTAGATGTCTTGATTTAATATCAAATAGTGACTGATACTCTATGACAGATGGAATAAAGTATTTCCTAGCAGAGAGTGCAAGTTAAAATGGAAGCACACGTACTTGAGAAACAAGATGGTGACGTAAGAAAAAAGTCATCACTTTGTAGGGGTAAAATCCATCACTTTATAGGGGTAGAAAACGACAGTATAAAAATGTAGAGCTATAGATCTGTGTCTTTTTCTAGATCTTAATTTTGGAATGCGTGCTGTAACTTTTAAATAGAACTGTTCTCATTACCTTTTACTTGGAACCTACGAATAGTTAGCTTTTCTGTATGTACTCTGGGCATTGTATTTATTACTACAACATGCTTTCTCTTGAGCACTTGTGTAATATTTTGGCTCTTCATCTTATGTTGAGGTAGTAGACTTTTCTGAATGGTAAAACAGTGTTCAACGTAGGTTTGCTACTTGAAAGTCATAACTCTGCTGCACGATGATACAATTCTCCAGGCTTCAGGGGCATTTCCGTACTTGTTGAAATAATGGATTTGTTTTCCCCCACTTTCTTTTTCCCACACCCTGTGAGTAGCACTTGAAATTATCAGTATAAAGCACCCATAAATGCTCAATAAAAGGTTTTTTTTTTTTGTTTTGGTTTGGTTTGTTTGCTTTTAAAAATTATGTGCCATATGTATTATTATAGATTTAGAGCTCCATATGAAATAGAACTCAATTTTTACTCCCTCAAATATATTATTGTAGCCATATACAAACCTCTAATCTGGTACTTGTCACAACATAATATATTTATATCTGTATCACTTACTAGACTATGAGCTCCTTGAAGACAAGAACCACCTTCCTTTTTATAACCTCAGTGCTTGAGAGAGCCTGGCACATTAAAAAATAATGCCTCTCCCAACAACCATATCCAATTTATGTTTTCATTTTTTCTTTCTTCCTTAAGGTTTGGCATAGAAATGGTACCCCTTGTTCAAAATGAACAAGAAGCCTTAGATTTGGATGGGGAACCTGATCTGTCCAGTCTAGAAGGATTCCAGTGGGAAGGCGTTTCCATTTCCTCATCCCCTGGCTTGGCAAGAAAGCGAAGCCTTTCTGAGAGCAGCGTGATCATGGACAGAGCTCCTTCTGTGTATAGCTTCTTCAGTGAGGAAGGTACAGGCAAAGAAAATGAGCCCCAGCAGATGGTTTCACCTAGTAACTCATTGAGGGCTGGACAGAGTCAGAACGCAACCATGCACCTCAAACAAGAAGTGACACCTCTGGCTGCCTCCCTCCGAACAGGTGAAAGGGCTGAAAATGTTGCTACCCGAAGGCGACATAGTGCACAATTACCTTCTGATGATATAATACCTTTGATGCATTCAGCAAAAGACTTGAACAGCCAGGAGAGGTCTATGCCACCTTCAGAGAGTCAGAATTCCCAAGAGAGTAATGGAGAAGGAAACTCTCTGTCATCAAATGCATCCTCAGCCCTTGTGATCTCCAGTTTAGTGGATGCAGCCACAGATAGTAGCTGTACCTCTGGTGCTGAACAAAATGATGGCCAAAGTATTAGAAAGAAACGAAGAGCCACTGGAGTGAGTATAATTCCCTCTGCTTTTTATAGAACATCGCATGTGGCAAGTTAGTTGCTTATTAAAAAAGCTTCAGCTGTTTTTCTTGGGTGTCTGGGATTGTGATTCTCTCAACTTCTAGAAGAATTGTGAGGTTCTTACTTTCATCCTACTGGTTTCTTACACTGAGTAATTCTGCTAAATTAAATGTAATCTAATATGAATGTACAGTACCAGGAAAATATGAAGTCATGTCTAAAACCAGTGTCCAAGCCAATGATTCTTTGTATCACCTGACCAAGGATCAGTCACATCTTCAGCTGTAACTCAATCTGTTTTCATAGATGCATTCTGCACTGCTGCTGAAGAAAGGCGTTCTACTGTTGTAGAGCATGGATGATTGCTGGATTCAGGAGTGCTAGCCTTAACACTAAGATGGTTTTAATACTATTAGAGTGCGTATATATGAATAGAGTATAGAAATATTTTTAGTCTGTGTAACTCTGTCCTTCGTCCTTCAGTTACCCAGCCCGGCCTTTAAGAATCTTTTATTTCACTGATAGCACTTCTGCTCTTCCGGCAATTCTGCCGCTAATACTGCTTAACCCTCTCGGTATCCCTTTCTGGAAAGAAAGAGGTGCTGGTAGTGAGATAGTCTGGGATCTGGCAATGTGAAAAAAAAATAGGTTCTTCTCTTCATTATTTATTTGTTTATTTTATAATATTTTAAAATTTATATTAGAGACGAGGTCTCACAATGTAGTCCAGACTGCTCTGGAACTCCTGGACTCAAGCAGTCCTCCTGCCTCAACCTCTCAAGTATTGGGGACTACAAGCATGTGTCGCTGTGCTGGGCTTCTCTCATTTACTACTGAGGTGATAAACATAGTAGTTAAGGTCATGAATTTTAGGCTTGCTTCAAATTGCAATTCTGCTCCTTTGAGCTAGATGCTATATGTAGTGGATGTTATTGGATGACTTAAAATACACTTCAAGCTGAGGAATTGTCCTATGACAAAGAGCTTGTCTCGAGGACTGTTAAGCTTTTTGTTGTACAGGTTTTCTTGCTGAAATTTAAAGTAGAAACTATGCCAAGTTATAAATATATATATTTATACATATAACTGGCTTTGTCAATACTTCTACTTGTGCCTTACTACACCAGGACGGAATGCTTTGTCTGACCTCCATGGGCTTTCCTACCTCTAGGATGCTAGAAGGCACTTCACCCTGGATTCTTTTTTTTCCTTTCTTTCTTTTTGAATCAGATATGTTTATTGAACTGAAATTTGAGTTTGTACCATGTGCGTGAGACTCCTGTGATCGTGTTAGAGATGGTAGCAATAGTGAGGAACAGGGTACAGCTATCTTAGAATTGATTCCTTTTGCTCCTCTTGGATAATGGCTTTTACACATTGGATTTTATGCAGTTTTCTTTATCGCTCCAGGATGGATCTTCTCCTGAACTCCCAAGTCTTGAGAGAAAAAATAAAAGAAGGAAAATTAAAGGAAAAAAAGGTATGGTGCAGAATATTTTGGGAGAAAGAAGTTGGTGTTTTTTGTTTCGTTTTTTGGGTTTTTTTGGTAACCTCCCAACTCTTGGGCTCAAGCAATCCTCTTCTCTTAGCCTCCCGAGTAGGTAGGACTACCGATGTGTGATAACACACTAATTCTTTTTATTTTTTTGTAGAGACAGGGTCTAGCTATATTGCCCAGGCTGGACTCAAACTGCTGGGGTCCAGTGATCCTCTCGCCTTGGCCCCCCAAAGTGTTGGGATTACAGGTGTAAGCCACTGTGTCCAGCCCCAAGAGGTTCTTGTAGCAGTTCAGTGTTTGTACAACTTGACACAGAGCATAGCTTGTCATTTATCAAACACTGATTGTCCATTGACTTTTTTTGGGCATTTTTGTTGCCTTGCTTAAGAGGAAAGAAAAGTTTGATTTCCTAATACATCCAGTTACAACTGTAGAAGAAATATATGATGTCACATAGACTTGTTTGCCAAGGTTAGTATATCACTGGGACAATATATAGCCAGAAAGTTTCCTTAAGCCTTTTCAGTGGGATAAAACATGTTGGCCCTCTTGGTCATGAATAGCCATTTCTCTCACTTTCTGTTTTTGAGGCATCTTGGTTGCTTCCCCGCTGCCCTACCTCCACACTCCCTTCCTTGGTTGTTTTTCTAAAGTGAATTAGGAAAGAAGTTATTAACATTGCTCCCTCATTGATATGTTTCTGTGATTCCTGCTTTTCATTGACTCTAACCCAGTTCTAGTATAACGGCTAGTCCTGGAAGTGATTGGATGAGGCTTGAGTGAATGGATGTGATGGATAAGGGAGGAGTCACGGACAACCCACATTTCTGGCTGGACCAACCAGATGGATCATATGTAGAGCTAGGAAGCTCCATGAGAGGAGCAGATTGAGAATAGAGAAAGGTGGTGAATTCCCTCAGGGATTCTTTGACTTAAAGGACCTTTGAGATAACCTAGCTAGAAATATCGTAGTCAGTAGTTGGCTATGTGGGTGTGGAGCTTAAGGGAGAGGTCCTGGCATATTGAATAGGAAACAGACAAACCCAATGATGGTAAATACACACACAGAACATTTTATTCAAAGTAAGTTAAGTGTACTATTTCACAGTTGTATTTTCTTCAGGAAGTCTTCTCTAATAAAAACAATTTTTAAGTCAACTGACAGACTAAATATGGATTGGAAAGAGAGTGCAAGCAGTCTAGGTCCAGAGTCCAATCTAAGCAGAAGTCCTTTGTGAAGACAGTGGTAGGTAAAGGAAGAATGGGAAACGAGACCGTTGAACAGATGGTTTGCATGGGACAGATTTCACCTGGAAAGGCAGTGGTGGAAGGTGGTGATCAGATGAGACAGAATGATGTGGTGGACCCTGGAGCTTATGAGACTCCTCCATCTTAGCAGGTGTCACCTTTGGTTCCTAGCTTTGATATCATTGTGGTTGACTAAATGTTTTGTGAATTTCCAGTGACCTGTTGAGGAATACATAAAGTCTTATCCTAAATAGTGGGAATAGTTCAATCTTGTGAGGAGCTGTGTGATGAGACGGAAATCTCTAGTATTAACCTGAACCTTGTGGTTTCTTTTGGCAGAACGTTCTCAGGTTGACCAGCTGCTGAATATTTCTTTAAGGGAGGAAGAACTTAGTAAGTCATTGCAGTGCATGGATAACAATCTTCTGCAAGCCCGTGCAGCCCTTCAGACAGCTTATGTGGAAGTTCAGAGGCTACTTATGCTCAAGCAGCAGGTAACAGCATGTGGAGGATTTAATAAAAATGGATCATCTCTGAAATCATGTTTTGTCCTGCCAAACCCATGGCTGGAGTCACCCCAAAAGCAGTGGCAGGGGAATTTCCACAAGGGAAGTGCCCAGACTGTGCCTAATGGGGGACAGTTAGGATTCCAAAGAAAGAAGCACAAAATGCCAGGGTGATGAGTCCAAAGCATTTATTAGGAGAGCTTACTTACAGAGTAGGCTGCAGCAGTCCCGACAAGGGACAGCAAGAAAGGGGTGTTCTCCCTAGGTGTATCCACAGCCAGCGGGCGGGATGTGGAGTTTATATGAGGGTTTAAGGAATTCGGCTCCAGGCCAGGGCCAATTTCTTTCAGTGTTTTGGGCAACAACCTAAATACTTTTATCAGTGCCTGGGAATCTTCAAGGCCCCAGGTGGGGTTAAGGCCTGCTGGGGAAAACCTGCAGCTGGCTGGGTCACAGAGCAGTCAAAACACTGATTTTTGGTCAAGGACATGGAAGAAAAGTGGGGAGACCTAGAGAATCCTACAAGTTGGATTTCAAAATGCTTAATAAAATACTTTATTTTTAGATAACTATGGAGATGAGTGCACTGAGGACCCATAGAATACAGATTCTACAGGGATTACAAGGTATTCAGAGGGCGTCTGATGGATAGCTTGTTACTTTTTTGTTCTGCTTTTTTTTTGTTTGTTTGTTTGTTTGTTTTTTGTTTTTTTAGACAGAGTCTTGCTCTATCCCCCAGGCTGGAGTGCAGTGGCGCAATCTCTGCTCACTGCAACCTCTGTCTCCCGGGTTCAAGTGATTCTCGTGCCTCAGCAGTTGATTAGCTGGAATTACAGGTGCCCACCCCACCCCCAGCTAATTTTTGTATTTTTAGTAGAGACAGAGTTTCACCATGTTGGCCAGACTGGTCTTGAATTCCTGACCTCAGGTGATCCGCCTGCCTCAGCCTCCCAAAGTGCTGGATTACAGGCGTGAGCCACTGCACCAGGCCTTTTTGTTCTCTTTGAGGAGAATGAAAAGTAGTCATGAAAAGGTCATGTTATTTCTCTCCTGTCTCCTTGGTTTCATCCTTTTTTGTTTTTATGAGACAGGGCCTTGCTCTGTCACTCAGGCTGGAGCACAGTGGCATGATCATGGCTCATTGCAGCCTCAACCTCCTGGGCTCAAGCGATCTTCCCACCTCACTCTCCCCAGTAGCTGGGACTACAGATGTGTGTCACCATGCCTGGTTATTAAAATTTTTAACTTTTAATTTTATAAAGTTATAATTTAAAATCGTAAAAATTTAAAGGTTATAAAAATTATAAAAAGTTATATAAAATTATAAAAAGTTACAAAAATTTAAAAAATGTTTTTATAGAGATGGGATCTCCCAGTGTTTCCCAGGATAGTCCCAAACTCCTGGGCTCAAGCAATCCTCCTAACTTGACCTCCCAAATGGTTAGGATTACAGGCCTGAGCCACCACGCCTGGCCAGTTTCATCCTTCTATAGTAAGGTCTGTAGATGGTGCATCCCAAAAATGTTTAGCAACAGACAATATGTTTTAGAAAGAGTTTTGATTAGGAATCAAGAGGCCTGGATTCAAATCTTTGCTCTTCCATTAGTAACCTATATAACTTTGGACAAGTCATTTAAAATTTGAAAAATTGGAATGTAGCCAGGCACAATGGCTCATGACTGTAATCCCAGCACTTTGGGAGTCTGAGGCAGGTGGATTCCTTGAGTCCAGGCAACATGGTGAAACCCTGTCTCTACAAATAAATACAAAAGTTATTAATAATTATTAATAATAATTAATAATAATTCCAGCCTGACCAACATGGTGAAAACCCATCTCTACTAAAAATACAAAAATTAGCTGGGCATGGTGGCAGGCGCCTGTAATCCCAGCTACTCAGGACGCTGAGGCAGGAGAATCGCTTGAACTCGGGAGGCGGAGGTTGCAGTGAGCTGAGATTGCGCCACTGCACTCCAGCCTGGGCGACAGAGTGAGACTCTGTCTCAAAAAAATAATAACAATAATAACTGGGCATAGTGGCATGTGCCTATAATCGCAACTGCTTGGGAGGCTGAGTCAGGAGGATTGCTTGAGTCCATGCACTGCAGCCTGGGTGACAAAGCGAGACCCTATCTGAAAAAAAAATGTTGATGCCTATTCTGTCTGTATCCTTGGTGGTTGTAGAGATTATATTCTGTATATTTCGGAGAATTATGACAGACTATGCTAATATACTTACTTAAAATTCTTTTCTAATATTTAAATATACAAATTAGCTCAGAAACAAATGACTTTTCAGATAACATTTTTGCATTTCTATGTATGTCTGTTTCCCATTCTAGAAACATATGAACCTTCTGAGCACCCAGACCAGGTTCCCTGTAGCCTCACACGAGAACGAAGGAACAGTAGATCTCAAACATCCGTTGATGCCGCACTGCTGCCTACTCCCTTTTTCCCACTTTTTCTGGAGCCTCCATCTTCCCATGTGTCTCCATCACCCACCGGAGCCTCTCTTCAGATAACCACATCTCCTACTTTCCAAACCCATGGCAGTGTCCCTGCTCCAGACTCATCAGTTCAGATTAAACAAGAGCCCATGTCTCCTGAACAAGATGAGAATGTGAATGCTGTGCCACCAAGCTCTGCCTGCAATGTGTCCAACGAACTACTGGAAGCTAATAGTACGTAAGCTTTTCTCTGGGTTAAGGGCATCCCAGTAGTGGGACTGGGGCATTTTTATATGAGTGATATAAGCCATACTTGCTCATTAAAACTAAAATGAGCAAATACAACTAATTTTTCACTGAAATTCTCTTCATATATACAGGAGGATTCTTTTAAAATATTTTAGAGAATGTAATTTAAATATCAGTCATTCTCTATTATTTCCTATAATCTAGGGTTAGAGTTGACTTTGTATTAACACCTACAAGGTTCCATTTATTAGGATAAGTATAAAATTTGTTTTGTGTGAAATAAATGGGGTTGAAGTTAATTCAACCAATTTTCTAAATAAGGTCTATCCTCTGAATTTCTTTGCACTTAACTGTCTATATAATCTCAAATACAAACCAGGATTAATATAAGCTTGAGAGGCAGGTGGCCATGATGGGGTTTGGAATCATCTACTAAGAACTTTGTGTTGAGAAATAGCCAGGGTTTTCACTCTTTTCAAAAAATAACACTTACCTGGTTATCATTTTAGAATATGTCTAAGCTATGTAAAATCCTGTTAGAAGTTTGCATTACCACAGTGGTGCTGTATTTGAAAGTTAAGTCCAACAAACTGGCATTGTGTGGTTTCCTGAGCAAAAGCAAAAAGTCTAAAAAATTACTCTAGATTTTACTACCAGTACTGTGTTGCAATATTAATCTAGATGTTAGTATCAAATGTATAGCTTATTTGTTTATTGAGACAGAGTCTCACTCTGTCACTCAGGCTGGAGTGCGGTGGCACAATCACAGCTCACCACAGGCTTGACCTCCTGGGCTCAGATGATCCTCCCACCTCAGCCTCCGGAGTAGCTAGGACTACAGACGCCTGCCACCATGCCCGGCTCATTTTTGTATTTTTTTTTTTTTTGTAGTTATTTCAGTCTTTCTTAAATCATGTTTTTGTGTTTACATGTAGAACTTATACAAAGGAGCAATCATATATAACCTGACTTTTTCCATTTAATATATCATGATTTTTCTATCATAAAAATAATTTATCTAAAATATTTTATATTACAAGTTGCATAATATTTGAATAGTTGCATAATTTGGATATACAATAATTTATGTGGTGAATCTTTTTTGAATATTTAGTTTTCTAACTTTTTTCATATTCTGTATAACACTGCATTGTATATGTCTTTGAGTACATCTGTGATTATTTCATCACTTTTAATTCCTAGACATGAAGTGTCAAAGGAAATTGACATTTCTAAGTCAGCAAATATTTTAACTACTAAAGTGTAGCTAAATTGGATGGGTGTGGATAATGAAAACTTCAAAGAAATAAAAGTAAAAGGACTTCAGCTAAGTAGACATTTAAGTGTCTGCTAAGAATAAAACACAATGTTAAATGTGTGGACATTTAAAACGAGAAAAAGATTAATAGAAACAGTCCCTCCCCACAAGGAGCTTTTGTAGGGAATAAGACACACAGTGTCTGTGACATTCACACGAGGCAGAGGGTAGTAAGTGCTGTCATAGGAGTGTATGTAGGTGATGGGAAACTGAGGGGTGAGATACCAGCTGAAACAGTCATGGTTTTGTGAACATCTTATTGAAATATTTGGTAGAGTTTCAGTCAGTGATAAATTGCAGGAAACACAAAAAAGGATGCAATAATTTTTTTCCTCTCAATTCAGGAGAGATCAGTGACAGTTGTCCAGTTTATCCAGTCATCACTGCTAGATTGTCCTTATCAGAGTCAACAGAAAGTTTCCATGAGCCTAGCCAAGAACTGAAGTTTTCTGTGGAGCAAAGAAATACCAGAAACAGAGAGAACTCTCCCTCTTCCCAATCAGCTGGTCTTTCTAGCATAAATAAAGAAGGGGAAGAGCCAACCAGAGGCAATAGTGGGTCTGAAGCCTGTACCAGTTCTTTTCTAAGATTGTCTTTTGCTTCAGAAACCCCTTTGGAAAAGGAACCCCACTCTCCAGCTGACCAGCCTGAACAACAGGCAGAATCCACTTTGACATCCGCTGAGACTAGGGGAAGCAAGAAAAAGAAGAAACTTCGGAAGAAGAAAAGTCTACGGGCTGCCCATGTTCCTGAGAATAGTGACACTGAACAGGATGTTTTGACTGTTAAACCCGTAAGGAAAGTAAAAGCTGGAAAGTTAATTAAAGGGGGGAAAGTAACAACCTCCACTTGGGAAGACAGCAGGACTGGTCGGGAGCAGGGGAGTGTCAGAGATGAGCCAGATAGTGACTCGTCTCTGGAAGTCCTAGAAATTCCTAATCCTCAGTTAGAAGTAGTAGCCATTGATTCTTCAGAATCAGGAGAAGAGAAACCAGACAGCCCATCTAAAAAGGATATTTGGAACTCTACAGAGCAAAACCTGCTAGAAACTTCTCGTTCTGGGTGTGATGAAGTTAGCTCGACCAGTGAAATTGGCACTCGCTATAAAGACGGCATCCCTGTAAGGTAAGAGTATTGTATTGGTCCAGTCAGAAGAACTTTCACCAACTTTATTTTTTTAAAATAGAATTTTAAATTATGAATCAGAATTTATTTAAAAATCAAAATTTACGTGAATGCAGCAGGGATTATGGACATGGAAAAATTAAAGCTCGGCAGTAGAGATTTTCTCCTTTCTCTTTTGACTGTGTTATAAAATATTCACTCTGCTTTTATTTCCCTTCCTTTAGAAATTTCAGATGGAAAAACTAATTTCTTATATCATTACTACTTTGCCCATTGTTTAGAAAAATCCTTTGAGTCAGGAAATGTTTACTTTTGCTACCCGCCCTGTTCACACAGATGCTGAGAACACTTTTGCTGTTATTTTGTAGTGTGGCAGAAACTCAGACTGTGATCTCTTCCATAAAAGGATCAAAGAATTCTTCAGGTATTTGCTGTTCAGTTTTATTTAAATTAACCACAGAATTAAAAGCCTTGTAAATATTAAAGCCAGAATTTAAACCTACTTAAATATATTTATAGAATAAGAGAATGGGGAGGGGTTTATCACCAAGAGGATTGCCTTGATCAACAGTTCTGCTATTCTTAAAACCTCACATCCTGGTCTTTCAGATTCTTATTCTCATCTGTCTTATTGATTGATTGATTGGTTGTGACAGAGTCTTGCTTTGTCACCCAGGCTGGAGTGCAGTGACATGATCTCTGCTCACTGCAACTTCCACCTCCCAGGTTCAAGCAATTCTCCTGCCTCAGCCTCCCAAATAGCTGGGACCACAGGTGCACGCCATCACGCCTGGCAAATTTTTTTTTGTATTTTTAGTAGAGACAGGGTTTCATCACGTTGACCAGGCTGGTCTCCAACTCCTGGCCTCAAGTGATCCTCACGCCTCGGCCTCCCAAAGTGCTGGGATTACAGGTGTAAGCCATCATGCCTGGCCCTTCTAATCTGTCTTATCCAGCTCCCTTATCTGTTCAACTAATTAGTATAAAGGTTTCGTTGGCTCTAAGGATATTTGCTTTCAGAAGGAACTGCTTAAGGAATACTACCTTACTCAAAGAAATAACTGTTTGGAAGTATGGGAGGGGTTGGGTACCTTCCAAGTATCACTCAAAGCTTTTATTTATTTATTTATTTTTGAGACAGAGTCTCGCTCTGTCGCCCAGGCTGGAGTCCAGTGGTGTGATCTCGGCTAACTGCAACCTCTGCCCCTGGGTTCAAGTGATTCTCCTGCCTCAGCCTCCCCAAGTAACTGGGACTACAGGCACACGCCACCATGCCCAGCTAATTTTTGTATTTTTAGTAGAGATGGGGTTTCACCATCTTGGCCAGGCTAGTCTCAAACTCCTGGCCTCAGGTGATTCGCCCACCTCAGCCTCCCAAAGTGTTGAGATGACAGGTGTGAGCCACCACACCCAGCCCAAAAGCTCGTTATGTAATTATCTATCTTTTTCCTAAGTGAAAGGCATTTGCTTATTATGCAGTCTTCATAGTGAAGATGTGTAATCAGAATTGGAGTAGTCTGATAGAGGAACTAAGCTTTAAGGGGATCTACTTTTGGTTTAATCTAGGGACTGCTGTATTGTATAATAGTTCTGATTTTTGAGGGTCTTTTCAGACTCTAGCAGACAGGTCTCTGAAACCTACTCTTGTTTTCCAGAAATATCTTCAGAGCCAGGAGATGATGATGAGCCCACAGAAGGAACCTTTGAGGGGCACCAAGCTGCTGTCAATGCAATTCAGATATTTGGGAACTTACTATATACCTGTTCAGCAGATAAAACTGTCCGGGTTTATAATCTGGTGGTAAGTTGATAGAACATGTAGTATGTTTTTGGTTGCAGGTTTTGGAAAATCCAGTTTATACTCTTTTAAACAGTAGAGGGAATTTGTTGGCTGTCTGGAGAAAGGGGTGGGCCTTAGATTGACTTTAGATGCATTTGATCCAGTAGCTCCGCAAGGTCATTGGGGACTTAATTTCTTTTTGTCTCTCTACTCTGCCTTCTCTGGTATCACCTCTTTCTGAAAGCTAGTTCCCCTCCTGCTCACAAGGTAAATGTCAGGAGCCGCTGGGGTCTCTTTTTCCCTCCCACCAGCACAAAAGGGTCCTGTGTTTTATTCCCTGAACGATCACCTTTGCCTGTGGCAAAAGGTGGTTGGGATTACACCAGTGGTCTTGGACTGTTCAGGTCCCAACACTGGAGTTGGTAATGGGGTCACTTGCATAGCAGCTACATAATAGAGGAGGGATGAAGTGAATATGGGGAAGTATTGGAGGAGGTATTTTCCCTGACAAGTGATTGATTACAAGTAGAGTTTGAGTTATTAAGGAGAGCAACACTTTTCCACTACCTCACACTTAGTATTATCTGATGCTTGTTACTCTCAAAAGAATGAACTTTTGAGTTTTGAATTTGAATTTGTTCATAAACTAATTATGAACAATGATAGCTTAAGAAATTTGAGGAACATGATGTTGTCTGAATGAACACCATGAAAATATTTAAAATTGCTAGAGTCCGCGAAAATTTAAAAGTTAGATGATAGATCACGAAGATGCGTTTGCTATAGGCAACAGGTATGTAGATTCCTTTAGCTTAATGATATGAGGATTAACACGAATGACTGAAAAAAGAAAGCAATGCTACCAGGATGTATAGGTGTAAGATCTAGGGGGACAGGGTATCAAAATATGTATGTGTATATATACATGTACATTCTAAATAGATCTCAGTATGTGCACTGAGATAACATTTGGAATGTACCCGTAAGAAACAACACCAGAGGCCAGGTACAGTGGCTCACGCCTGTGATCCCAGCACTTTGGGAGGCCGAGGCGGGGGGATCATGAGGTCAGGAGATGGAGACCATCCTGGCTAACACGGTGAAACCCCGTCTCTACTAAAAATACAAAAAACTAGCCAGGTGTGGTGGCGGGTGCCTGTAGTCCCAGCTACTCGGGAGGCTGAGGCAGGAGAATGGCGTGAATCTAAGAGGCAGAGCTTGCAGTCAGCCGAGATCGCGCCACTGCACTCCAGCCTGGGCGACAGAGCGAGACTCCATCTCAAAAAAAAAAGAAAAAAAGAGAAACACCACCAGAACCACTAGACCTGTGATAGCACCTGATATGTTTTTTAATACCATGGTGCATTCTCACAAGCTGCTTATCAAATGCACATCTTTTGTGGGTAATTAGCTACAGTTTGGATTTGCTAGGTCCTTGGTCCATGTCAGAAAGCTTTGCCCTAAACATTAATTAAAATTCTGGCTATCTTACAGTGAATTGCCGTAAATATTTTTTGGTATGGCTCAACAAACATATACTTTCAGATACCTCATTGCCTATGACTGTTTGCTGGCATTTGGTGAACATATATTTACTGAACATCTTTTGTGTACCAGGTGCTGTTTTAGACACTGAGGATACAGCAGTGAACTGAATGTTTTAGCATCTTTTTTTTTTTTTTTTTTTGAGGAAATATATTATCTAATCCTTCTATATTTTATAAGTAAGAATCTGGTCTGTGCTTAAACTTTAGAGTCGGAAATGTGTTGGTGTCTTTGAGGGCCATACCTCGAAAGTAAACTGCCTCCTGGTTACCCAGACATCTGGGAAGAACGCTGCCCTTTACACTGGCTCCAGTGACCATACCGTCCGTTGCTATGATGTTAAGGTAGGTGGGTCCAGAGAAATCCAAAGTGGTTCATATTGAGTCGTTTTGTATTTACTGTGTGGAGTGGAGACACTGGCAGATGCTTCATTCTACCCACCGTCTCCTTTTCGCTTCTAAACAATGTTTAGCACATTGTTGTAGCTTTAGGTAGATATGAGACTTAGACATAAACTGTATTTTCGGTCTCCACCAGTATTTTTTCACTTCCTACTATTAATATACCTTCCTTGGTCTTTGCCACAAATGTTATGCATATCATGTATCAAAATTAATCCTAGATAGAATAAAGAGAAAAATGTAGGCTGGGTGTGGTGGCTCACGCCTGTAATCCCAGCACTTTGGGAGGCAGAGGTGGGCGGATTCACCTGAGGTCAGGAGTTCGAGACCAGCCTGACCAACATGGAGAAACCCCGTCTCTACTAAAAATACAAAATTAGCCGGGTGTGGTGGCACATGCCTATAATCCCAGCTACTTGGGAGGCTGAGGCAGGAGAATCGCTTGAACCCAGGAGGCAGAGGTTGCAGTGAGCCGAGGTCGTGCCACTGCACTCCAGCCTTGGCAATGAGAGCAAAACTCCGTCTCAGGGAAAAAAATAAATAAAAAGCAAAATGTATAAATTTTTTAAATCTGCAGAATTAGAAATGGACATCTCCTCTGAGAGTTTTTTAAACTTAAATGCACTGAAATAAATGAGAAAATTATGTTTAAAACTGTATACAATATGTTCTTAATTTCTTTAAAAGATGGAGATACATGAAGCAGAATTTATAAGACTATCATTAAGTTTATAACATAGATGGAATATATGTGATAACAGGAACATAAAGAAGTAGGAGGGGATGGAGCTGTGCTAGAACAAGGTTCTTATATTTTACTGGGAATAAGTACTAATTTGAACTAGATTGTTATAATTTTAAAAATGTAATCCCTAGAGGCACTGGCTTACAACTTTAGCGTGCATCACATTGACCTGGACAGCTTGTTAAAACACATATTACTGGTCCCCACTCCCAGAGGTTTTTTTTTTGTTTGTTTTTTGTTTTTTTAAGAGACAGGGTCTCACCATGTTGCTCAGGCTGGTTTTGAGCTCCTGGAGTTAGGCGATCCTCCCACCTCGGCCTCCCAAAGTGCTGAGATTACAGGCATGAGCCACCACACGCAGCCCTTCCCAGAGCTTCTGATCCAGTAGGCTTGGGGTCAAACTCACAAATTTACATTTCTTGGCCAGGTACTATGATTCATATCTGTAATCCCAGCACTTTGGAAGACCAGAGCAGGAGGGTTGCTTGAGGCCAGGAGCTCAAGACCAACCTGGGCAACATAGCAAGACCCTGTCTCTATAAAAAAAATAAAAATGAACTGGATGTGGTGGCTCACACCTATAGTCCTAGCTGTTCCGGAGGCTAAGGTGGGAGGATCACTTGAGCCCAGGAGTTCAAGGTTATAGTGAGCTATGATTGTGTCACCTCACTACAGCCTGGGTGTCAGAACAAGAGCCTACCTCAAAAAAGCATAAAAATTAACCAAAACAAACAAAAAGAATTTACACTTCTAATAAGGTATTATGTGATATTGATGCAGATGGTTTGGGGACCACACTTTGAGAAATACTGCCCTAGAGTAATTACTAAACTAATAATGCAAAGAGGGTCATGGGGTCAGGAGTTTGAGACCAGACTGGCCAACCTGGTGAAACCCCGTCTCTACTAAAAATACAAAAATTAGTCAGGTGTGGTGGTGTACACCTGTAATCCCAGCTACTCGGGAGGCTGAGGCTGGAGAATCACTTGAACTGGGAGGCGGAGATTGCAGTGAGCCAAGATCATGCCACTGCACTCCAGCCTGGGCACAAGAGCAAGACTCCTTCTCAAAAAAATAAAAAAAAAGAATAATGCAAAGAAATTGAGCTTAGAAAGTCAATTGAGGGATTAAAATGGCAAGCTAAAAATATACTTAATACAAGAGAAGGTAGAAGGAGAAATAGAGGAATAAAAATGAGACAAATAGAAAGCAAATAGCAAATTGGAGACCTAAATTTACCCATGTTTAATAATTATATTAAATGTGAGTGAACTGACACTAAAATCAAAAGGCAGAAATTGGCTGAATACAGAAGTAACATCAAAATCTTTGTTGTCTACAAGAGACACACTTTTATTTTTGAGACACGGTCTTGGCCTGTCACCCTGGCTGGAGTGCAGTGGTGTGATTATAAGTCGCTGTAGCCTGGAACTCCTGGGCTCAAGTGATCCTCCTGCCTCAGCTTCCTGAGTAATTGGGATTACAGGTACATGTCACTACGGTTTGCTAATTAAAATTTTTTTTTTTTTTTTGAGACGGAGTCTCACTCTGTCGCCCAGGCTGGAGTGCAGTGGCCGGATTTCAGCTCACTGCAAGCTCCGCCCCCTGGGTTCACGCCATTCTCCTGCCTCAGCCTCCGGAGTAGCTGGGACTACAAGCGCCCACCACCTCGCCCGACTAGTTTTTTGTATTTTTTTTTTTTTCCAGTAGAGACGGGGTTTCACTGGGTTAACCAGGATGGTCTCGATCTCCTGACCTCGTGATCCGCCTGTCTCGGCCTCCCAAAGTGCTGGGATTACAGATTTGAGCCACCCCCCCCCGGCCTTTTTTTTTTTAGAAACAGGGTCTTGCTATGTTGCCTAGACTAGTCTGAAGCTCCTGGGCACAAGCAGTCCCCTTGCTTTGGTCTCCCACAGTGCTGGGATTACAGGCATGCAGCACCATGCCCAGCCAAAGAGACTACTTTAAATGTAAAGACAAAATGGGTTGAAAGTAAAAGAATAAGAATGGAAGAAGATACACTATCCAAATAGTAACAGAACTGGAGTGGTTATGTTAATATTGGGCAAGTAGACTTTAAGACAAGTGACTGAGCACTGTGGCTCATGCCTGCATCCCACTTTGGGAGGCTGAGGTGGGAAGATCGCTTGAGACCAGAAGTTCCAGACCAGCCTGGGTAACATAGTGAGATCCCATCTCCACAAAAAATGAAGAAGTGAGGTAAGCATGGTTGTATGTACCTCTAGTCGTAGCTACTTGAGAGGTTGAGGTGAGAGGATCATTTGAGCTGAGGAATTTGAGGTTATAGTGAGCTATGACAGTGCCACTGCACTCCAGCCTGGGTAACAGAGCGAGACACTGTCCCTTTAAATAATGAAAAGGACAATACTGCTGGAGAAAGGAGGACATTCCATAATGATGAGTCAGCACAGCCGAAAGATACAACAATTATAAGTACAGGTACCTAATAACAGAACTCTAAAATATATGAAACAGTAACTGATAGAACTGAAAGGAGAAATAGACAAATTCACAATTATAGTTGGGGACATCAACAACCCTTTCTCAATAATTGATAGACTACTAAATAAAAAACCATCAAGGATATATAAGAACTGTACAACACCAGCTGGATGTGGTGGCTCATGCCTGTAATCCCAGCACTTTGGGAGGCTGAGGCGAGTGGATCACTTGAGGTCAGGAGTTTGAGACCAGCCTAGCCAACATGATGAAACCCTGTCTCTACTAAAAATACAAAAAAATTAGGCTGGGTGTGGTGGCTTACGCCTGTAATTCCACCACTTTGGGAGGCCAAGGTGGGCATATCACCTGAGGTCAGGAGTTGAGACCAGCTTGACCAACATGTTGAAACCCCCTCATACAAAAATTAGCCAGGTGTGGTGCTCGTGCCTGTAGTCCCAGCTACTTGGGAGGCTGAGGCAGGAGAATTGCTTGAACCTGTGAGGCAGAGGTTGCAGTGAGCCAAGACTGTGCCACTGCACTCCAGCCTGGGCAACAGAATGAGACTCTGTCTCAAAAAATAAATAAAAATAAGAATACAAAAAAATTAGCCGGGCCTGGTGGTACGTGCCTATAATCCCAGCTACTCAGGAGGCTGAGGCAGGAGAATCACTTGAACCTGGGAGGTGAAGGTTGCAGTGAGCTGAGATTGCGCCACTGTACTCCAGCCTGGGCAACAGAGAAAAACTTTGTTTCAAAAAAAAAAAGAACTGTACAACACCATTAACAAATAAGATCCAATTAGCATTTATAGAACACTCCACTTAAAATTGCAGAATACACATTTTTTTCAAGAATGCGCACATAGACATTCACCAGGACCTCATACTGGGCTATTAAATAAGTCTCAATCAATTTAAAAGTACCAAAATCATACGGAGTATGTTCTCTAACCACAGTGACATTTATTAGAAAGCAGTAACAGAAATCTTGGAAATCCCCAAATATAGGGAGATGAAAATAACATACTTCTAAATTATTGTGGTTCAAAGAAGGAATCACAAGGAAAATTAGAAAATATCTAACTAAATGAAAATGCCACATATCATTTGTAGGATGCAGCTAAAGCATTGCTGAAAGGGAAATTTGTATTTTTTTTTTTTTTTTTGAGACGGAGTCTTGCTCTGTCGTCCAGGCTGGAGTACAGTGGCCGGATCTCGGCTCACTGCAAGCTCCGCCTCCCGGGTTTATGCCATTCTCCTGCCTCAGCCTCCTGAGTAGCTGGGACTACAGGCGCCGGCCACCTTGCCCGGCTAGTTTTTTTGTATTTTTTAGTAGAGACGGGGTTTCACCGTGTTAGCCAGGATGGTCTCGATCTCCTGACCTCGTGATCCACCGGTCTCGGCCTCCCAAAGTGCTGGGATTACAGGCTTGAGCCACCGCGCCTGGCCGGAAATTTGTATTTTTAATTGCTTCTATTAGAAAAGAAGAAAGCTTTAAAATTCAAGAAACTACAAAAAGAGGCTGGGCACGGTGGCTCATGTCTGTAATCCCAGTGCCCTGGGAGGTTGCGGTAGGAGGATCCTTTGAGGCCAGGAGTTCAAGCCTAGCTAGGCAACTTGTACAAACCTGTAAAAAATTATACAAACTTGTGAAAAAAAAATTGTAAGCATATTTTGGCAAGAAATAGTCTTATATAAAAATGGGGGGAAAAGCTGTAACTTAAGATATGACAAACATAGGTTTGGTATATGTTGTAAGGGGCTTATACCTTTAAATTCCTACAGCCAGGTGTTGTGGTTCATGCCTGTAATCCCAACACTTTTAGGAGGCCAAGTCGGGAGGATCGCTTGAGCCCAGGAGTTCAAGAACAGCCTAGGCAGCATGATGAGACCGCATCTCTCCAAAAAAAATTTAAAAATAAACTAGGCGTGCGTGATGGCCCACGCCTGCAGTTCCAGCTACTCAGGAGGCTGCGGTGGGAGGATTCCTTGAGCCTCGGAGGTCAAGGCTGCAGTGAGCAGTAATCACGCCACTGCACTCTAGCCAGGAGACAGAGGGAGACCTTGTCTTTCAAAAAACAAAGAAATAAATACATTGACAAAAAACAAGCAAGTCTCTTAAGAAATAGAAATAACTGAAAGAAATACAGTCTTGCAAATAAATGCAAATTAAAACCGAAGTACAAGGAATACCGTTTTTACTCATAATATTAGCAAAAAAAATTTTAAAAAGCTTTTCAGTATTAAGGGTTCTAATGTGTAGTGTTTGGCATAGCAGGAATGTACACTAGTGAAGAAGATTTTGTAACCATTATTTGACATCGAGACATAACTTCATACAGTAAAGCACACAGATTTTAAGTATACAGCTTGCAGAAAAGCAGATATTTCTTTGTATAACTACCACAAAGATCAAAACATAGACCATTTCATAGCCCTGAAGCTTCCCTCAAATGCCTCCCTAGGCATAACCTTCTAAAGCTAATCACTATTTTGACTACTGTCATGGATGCCTTTTGTCTGTGCTTGGCTGTCATGTCAGTATAACTATGCCACATGTATTCTTTAATGTCTAGCTTTAGCTCACCATGGTGTTTGAAAATTCATCTGTATTGGTAGATGTGCCAATAGTTTGTTCTTTTTTTATAACTATGTAATGTTCAATTTCCCCTATAAAGTTACAAAAGATCTCATATGGATGAACCGGAAGCAACATGAATCTTAATATTTAGGCATATTCACTGTCTTTTGCTATATCTTACAATTTGGTATATGGCACTTATGTTTGTAATTTTTTCAGGGGAGAAATTGAATAATTTAAGTGACTGACTCTTTTAGGTATGAAAGAAGGCTGGGAGAGGAGATCAACGGTTTGACAACCCACAGCTTTTCTCATCCTAACCACAGCTTGTCCCACCCTACCCAATTATAACCATCTTGATTTTAACATCTAGTGCCAAGCCCACTTAAAAAGCTACATCTGGGTCTTTAGTAGCCTTCAACAATAAGTTTTTGTTTGTTTGTTTGTTTGAGACAGAGTCTTGCTCTGTGGCCCAGGCTGGAGTGTGGTGGCGTGATCTCGGCTCACTGTAACCTCCACCTCCCGGGTTCAAGCGATTCTCCTGCCTCAGTCTCCCGAGTAGCTGGGACTACAGGCGTGCGCCACCACGCCTGGCTAATTTTTGGATTTTTAGTAGAGACAGGGTTTCACCATGTTAGCTAGGATGGTCTTGAGCTCCTGACCTGATGATTCACCCGCCTCGGACTCCCAAAGTGTTGGGATTACAGGCGTGAGCCACCGTGCCTGGCCTCAACAATAAATTTTGAATGTACTATGTCCTGGCCCAATTTTTGGTTCTAGGTAAAGAGATTTGCTAGTATAATCTAGTTGGAGGAAACTGGTAGAATCGTTTTTTGAAGGTCAGATCAAACAGTGGGCATTAAACCTGCATGTACATCTGAATTACTAGGGAAATTTTTTACAACACAGATTCTAGAACCCACTGAATTAAGAGTCTCAGGGATGGTGTTGGAGCTTGGGTTCTATATATTTTAAAAGCTTCTTGAGTAATTTAGCCCAGCTAACCCGGCACCAGTTTGAAGGAGGCATTTGGGAGCTATTGAAATAGAGAGTAAGTTGCAGAAAACCACATATTTGATTAGCGCATTTATCAAATACGTAACTATAATCCTGATTTTCTCTTTAGATGTCAAAATACAGCTTTGTCTTTTATATTTGGCCTCTTAATTTAAGAGGCTAAGACCCAACTCATAGTGCCCTTTGAAAAATCTCTACATTCTAAGTTACAAACATGGGTAACAATACTAGAACTTACGTTTATTTTCACATTACGTACAGCTTGGGAGTCTTTGGCCTCATATTTCAAAGGAAAAACAGATCTAAGATAGTCCCCTACAAAATAGAGAATGTCATATTTTCTTCCACGTAAGAGTCATTTTAAAGTCTGCTTCTGGGGGAACTGTTTTTGACATCTCATTTGTCAGTACCCTCTGCTGATTCAAGGTTATGTGCTTTCATCAGAGCCGAGAGTGTGTGGAGCAGTTACAGCTGGAAGACCGGGTCCTCTGCTTGCACAGCAGGTGGCGAATCCTCTATGCGGGACTGGCAAATGGCACTGTGGTCACCTTCAACATAAAGGTTAGTGGTTGGGGAGAAAAGACTTGCTTCCCATGCTACTTGAAAATAGTGTGAGTCTGTGTGGGAAGAAGTAGCAGGCAGGGATTTTCCTGTTTTCTTCTGTGGGGAAGCAGCAGAATCAGCTGCTACTCAAACACAGTTATCTTCTGATGTAAGTGAAACAAGATCCTCCATTCTCTCTGCTTCTACTCAAATGTGCCAGGACCAAAATGTAACTCCACTAAATTAAACCAAGCCTAAAGATTTGGGGCCAAATAATGAGTCATGGATTAAACTAGTCTGTCTCAACTTAAGAATGACATCATAAAAAATGAACTTAAGTGCTCACTTCGACAGCACATACACTAAATTTGGAATGATACAGAGAAGATTAGCATGGCCCCTGCGCAAGGATGACATGCAAATTCATGAAGCATTCCATATTAAAAAATAAATGAAGAAAAATGAACTTAAATTCCATTGAGTATGACATTGGTGTGGTTTGGCAGTGGTTTAGGGTTTCATGAGGGCGGTCCGTCTGTGAGGTGAACCGAGAGGTTTGCTATAATGCCCAAATGGCTTCATTCTTTCCTAACCCAGAGATTAATTCATTTGTTGACCTAGCCTTTATTGAGCATCTATTATGTGCTAGGCCCCAGGATAAGATTCAGTTTTTGATGGCCCTGTGTGCTTTGATAAGGTAGCTGGACTTCATCTTACAGGCTTTAAAGTATGAGAAACATGATCCCATCATGTTTCAGGAAAAGTCACTGGAGTTGATAAGATTGGGAAAGATTGGTATTAGCAAAGGCAGGGAGACCATTTAGGAGGCTTTGTAGTAGAAGCTGACATGAAAAAGGTTAAACAGGATGAAGAGAAGGGACTGGAGGAAAGATATAATCTAAGAGGTAGACTTGATAGGTTTGATTGCTAATTAATTGTGGCACCATATCCCCTGGTCATCTTGTAACCATGTGTTAGAATGGTACTGTTACAGTGTCATTCATAGGCTACATGCTAGCTGGAACTAACAGAAGATGTGCATTAAAATATGTCATGGTTTCTGCCTACAGGAAACTTAAAAATCAAGTTAGAAGAATCTAGTGTGTATATAATCAAGTGCCAAGTGATTGGTGTATTTGATATGATACATCACAGAAGGGCAATTAGTGAAGATTTTTGCATTCTAGATGCAGACAAGTTCTAAGTCTGATTAAATTGGATTAGGGCAATAGAAATGTAGAGGAAAGTAAATTTAAAATATTTTAAAAGCTAAAATGTGATAATTACCTAATTATCTTCTCTTTTGTGAGATTATCAGAAGTGGACAGAAGTGGCTGGATATGGTGGCTCATGCATATAATCCCAGCACTTTGGGAGACTGAGGTAGGAGGATTGCTTGAGCCCAGAAGTTCGAGACCAGCCTGAGCAACAGAGCAAGACTCCTGTTTCTCAAAAAAAAAAAAAATTAATAAAAAAAAAGTTTTTTTTTTTTTTTTTTGAGACGGAGTCTTGCTCTGTTGCCCGGGCTGGAGTGCAGTGGCCGGATCTCAGCTCACTGCAAAGCTCCGCCTCCCGGGTTCACGCCATTCTCCTGCCTCAGCCTCCGGAGTAGCTGGGACTACAGGCGCCCGCCACCTCGCCCGGCTAGTTTTTTTTGTATTTTTAGTAGAGACGGGGTTTCACCATGTTAGCCAGGATGGTCTCGATCTCCTGACCTCGTGATCCGCCCATCTCGGCCTCCCAAAGTGCTGGGATTACAGGCTTGAGCCACCGCGCCCGGCCAAAAAAAGATTTTTTAACTAAAAAGAGAAAAGAAAAAAGCTAAGTATGGTGGCACATGCCTGTAGTCCCAGCTACTCAGGAAGCTGAGGCAGGAGGATTGCTTGGGCCAGGACTTTAAGGCTGCAGTAAGCTATAATCACACCACTGTACTGAAGCCTGGGTGACAGAGTGAGACCCTGTCTCTCTTTTTTTTTTAAGTAGTAGACAGAAGGAAGGAGCAAGACAATCTTGAGGCAAAATGATGAGATGATGACAAGAAATTCAAATGGAAAAGTTCTTTAAAAGGATTGAAAAGCCCTGGAGAAGATGGTCCTAGAGACAGACATTTGAGAATCTCTGCATAGATGCGAATTTTGAAAATGAGGGCTGGGCTTTTTCCTAGTTTGTCCGTACTCTGAGAATGTAGTGCTTCTGGAGTCACAGCAGGAAACCAGGACTGTTCACCAGGCCGGCCCACCTCTGGGTCCATTCAGTCTGTCTCCCTAGCACTTCAAGACGGCTGAAATCATTGCTCAGCAATATAGGCTCCCAGCCTATATTGAGCCTATCTGAGCAATGATCAGCTACTTAGTTTTTAGAAGCCTTATTCCAGGCATGCACCTAAAGAACTTTTGTGGAATTGGGAGGTTTAATGAACAGGGTTGGTTGGGGAATGAAGGAAAGAAGTCTACAATCTGAGATAAAAGAATGTTTTGGGATTCAGGATGTGACCCTGTCACTCTGGTATAATTAGGCTTCTATAGTCTACTAAATGATGACAGAGATGACATGGAGCCAGGTGCCAAAAGAACATCATAATAAGGAGAATTTAGGCCAGGCATGATGGCTTACGCCTGTAATCCCAGCACTTTGGGAGGCTGAGGTGGGCGGATCACCTGAGGTTAGGAATTCAAGACCATCCTGTCCAACATGGTGAAACCCTGTCTTTACAAAAATATAAAAGCTAGCCAGGTGTGGTGGCGGGCACCTGTAATCCCAGCTACTCGGGAGGCTGAGGCAGGAGAATCACTTGAACCCAGGAGGTGGAGGTTGCACTGAGCTGAGCTGGCGCCACTGCACTCCAGCCTGGGCGACAGAGCGAGACTCTGTCTCAAAAAAAAAAAAAAGTGGAGAATTTGAGACTTACTGAAATTGCCTAGGAAGGTAATTCTAAGTAGAGATTTTTGGAAACAGCATGACACAGAGATTGCCTAAATTTTGGATGACAGAAATAGTTCCTGGGTCTGTGTCAGGGAAAACGCACTAGAGTTTGAAAAAAAAAAAAAAAAGGTTCACCTTTCATTGTTATTAACTTACAGGTGGTGAAAGAGAGCATAAAAAGAGAACCAGTTTCTAATTAGGATGGGGATGGTGTGGGTTGAAATTCTAAAGGAGTTGATAATGTAAGAGTCTGCCCTCCTCAGATCAGGGGTAGGGGAGGTTCAGCAAAGAGAGTTGGAGTGGGAAATAGCAGAGATGGATACATGAAGGTTGCAGAGTGGGTATGAAAATTTGAGTACAGGTGACAGAAATGAGCGTTTGTACCAAGGTAATGATTTTGGTTAGTTCGTTTTGGAGTTTTCCAGCTAAGTTGTTTTTAGCTCTAATCTCGGCTTATTTCCCAGAACAACAAGCGACTTGAGATCTTTGAATGCCATGGCCCCCGGGCAGTCAGCTGTCTTGCCACAGCTCAGGAAGGTGCCCGAAAACTGCTGGTTGTGGGCTCTTATGACTGCACCATTAGTGTACGCGACGCCCGGAATGGACTGCTCCTCAGAACTCTGGAGGGCCATAGCAAAACCATTCTTTGCATGAAGGCAAGTACAGTGCGAGAGAATAGGAATTGTCTGGCACAAATAGAAGGGTTTTGAGGCCAGGCGGGGTGGCTCTCATCTGTAGTCCCAGCGCTTTGGGAGGGCGAGACAGGGGGATCGCTTGAGCTCAGAAGTTCTAGACCAGCCAGGGCAGCATGGCAAAACTCCGTCTCTCCAAAAAAATACAAAAATTAGTGAGATGTTGTGGTGTGCACCTGTATTCCACACGAGGCTGAGGTGGGAGGATCACTTGAGCACAGAAGATCGAGGCTTCAGTGAGCCATGATTGTGCCACTCCACTGTACTCCAGCGTGGGCAACAGAGTGAGACCTTGACTCAAGCAAAGCAAAACAAAACAGAGAAGGATTTTAAATGGCATTTCCCATGTTGTCTCACGCATCATTTAGAAACACCACCTCAGAAAGTGAGGAGATTGCAAACCTTTTCTTCACACCAACATCACCAAGTGATGCACTTTCATTTGAAAAGCAGTGAGTGTATTTTGTTATAGAGTGGGTATACTCGAATGCCTTTCTAGGCTGTTTCATGGTCATTGTGGAAAGGTAACAAACCTAATAATACATTCTCAGTTAATTAGCCTGCTTGGTAGGGGGGATAGGTTTCAGCTAAGAAAATTTGTCTGAGAAACTTTTATACCTGGTTCATTGTGCTCATCTCAAAATAGGATGGAAATTAGAATTTGCCAATGTGTATTACAAGCTGTAGAGAAAATTGAGAACTGTATACAGAATCTGACATGTTGAATTTTTTTCTTTAAGGTGGTGAATGATCTCGTGTTCAGTGGCTCCAGTGATCAGTCAGTCCATGCCCACAACATTCATGTAAGCTATGTTGGTGTTGTGTAAAGAAACTTTGAATAAAATAATTGTTAAAGCTTGATGGTTTTCTTAAACCTCTTGCAATTTAAATTAAGCCCTTTATCCACCAAAGGAATTTGTCATCATCCCTATGCATGTGCTCTTGGATAATATTATGTAACCTAGAAATTCTACCTCATCAACGTTTTTAATGGTGGACAGACAGACTCAAAGTTTATGTAACGTTTAGTTTGAATGCCCCATTTAAACTTGAAATAAACGGAGCAGCTGAGGCTTTCTGAAAGTGGGTATGATATGTAGTTAAAATAGAACTAGTAAAAACAGCTGAGAGCTGGGCCCAATGGCTGTCACCGGTAATGCCAGCTACTCAGAAGGCTGAGGTGGGAGGATCACTTGAGGCCAGGAGTTTGAGACCAGCCTAGGCAAAATAGTGGCCCTGTCTCTTAAAAAAATTTTTTTTAATAAGCTGGGCATGGCAGTGTGTCCTGTAATTCTAGCTACTCAGGAGGCTGAGGTGGGAGGATTGTTTGGGCCCAGGAGTTCAAGGCTGCAGTGAGGTATGATCACACCACCACCGCACTCCAGCCTGGGTGACCAAGTGAGACCCCATTTCTTTTTCTTTCTATCTTTCTTTTTTTTTTTTTTTTTGATGGGGATCTCACTTTATCATCCAGGCTGGAGTGCAGTGGTGCAATCTTGACTCACTGCAGCCTCCACCTCCTAGGCTCAAGGGATCCTCCCACCTCAGCCCCCCAAGTAGCTGGAACTAATGGTATGAGCCTCCATGCCTGGCTAATTTTTTCATATTTTTTTGTAGAGATGGGGTCTCTTGCCCAGGCTGGTCTTGAACTCCTGAGCTCAAGTGATCTGCCCACCTCGGCCTCCCAAAGTGTTGGAATTATAGGCGTGAGCCACTGCACCCAGCCTGTGAGACCCTGTCTCTTAAAAAAATGAACAACAGAAACAGCTGAGAGAGTGTTCTCAGGTCGTAGAGGCAGCTACGTTCCTGGTCTATAACCTCAGAATAATAATTTGAAGCTCAGTTCCTGGTCTGTAACCTCAGAGTAATAATTCCCAACTGATAGACTTGTGGTCTAGATCCAGTGAAATGAAAAGGTAGAAGTACTTGGAAGACTATAAATACAGATAGAGTTTTGGGCGCTTTCTTTCCATGACATTAGAGTCTTTCCATCAGGGTACAATCCATGTATTTTGTATATGTAATAAATGATTGTGGAATACTTCTGCCATTAAAGTTAATACTTTTAATACTATTTGTACAGTTAATTAACACTATTAATTGTATTAATTGTATGTGTACAGTATCCTCAGAATTATGCCTCTTAGAATTATAGAATTATAACCAGGAAGGAGTCTCAAAAGTCAGTCTGGTGACTCTTACTTCTCTTCTGACACAGACTGGTGAGCTCGTGCGGATCTATAAAGGTCACAATCACGCAGTGACTGTGGTGAATATCCTAGGAAAGGTGATGGTGACTGCTTGCCTGGATAAATTTGTTCGTGTCTATGAATTACAGGTAGAATTTAGATTCAGTATTTTGCGTGAGTGATTTGGGGAGATTGTCATTTTGAGTTCAGTGTTGATTTTTGATACAGTAAGGTGGGATGGAACCCAGGAATCTGCATTTTCACAAGCTTTCTAGATAATTATGAAGCAGCTGGCCTGTGGACTACAACTTTCAGAAACTGCTCTGAGACACTTGAACTGGGTCATGGGTGTCAAAACTTAATTTCTAGTTCTAATTAATTTATAGTTCTCTTTGTGTGCAATTTCAAGTTTGAAACTCTGATTCTAACAAAATTGATTTTATTAATTCTAATGACCAGCTCCCTCCTTGTATAGTAGAATGTAAAAGAAAAATTGTCGTTAGATTATATTTCTGTTAGAATGCTACTAGTGCTTCCACTTAGCGCCTCAGGTGTGGTTTTAAACCTGCCAAAGGCCTTTAGGGACTGTACTTATTAAACGCAAGGTATAAATAACTTTAATTCTTTCTTTTTTTTTTTCTTCTGCCTAAGTCTCATGATCGATTACAAGTTTATGGAGGACACAAAGACATGATTATGTGTATGACCATCCATAAAAGCATGGTAAGTGTTATTTGTCATGTCAGATATTTGCTTTTGAATGTGTTTGCTAAAAAATTCTTGTCACTTCCAAAAGTGACATCTGCTTCTGATATGCCTCATTGTTAAGTACCTTCCCATCTCTTGGCATAATAGGGAAGTAACCAGGGGACAGTGTTGAATATTCCATTGTCTATTAACAGCCAAAATTATTACAATAAAAATGGTAGTATCAACTACAGTTAAATAGAAGGTAAATTTAAGATGCTTCAAAAAATTGAGTGGTGCCTTTTCCAGAGACATGATCTGAATAGAACACTGGAATGGAGTCAGGAGATTTGGCCAGTGTGGCATGGTTACAGCAGATCTAAAAGTAGAAACCAACTCACATAACCCTGCTAAGCCTTTTTTTTTTTACTTTTAAGTTACGGAGTTGAACCAGAATGGATGTTTTTCAGACTCTGAGTGGTAGAATCCTTTCTTTTCCAGTGAAATACAGGTGCCTAACAGAGCACCCGATAGAAACCAGGGCTACCCTAGTTAAAGTAGAAAGGCCAAGTGGGTGCCTCTGAGCCCTGCCACTCCTCTCTGCCCTGGCCCAAGTGGCTTTCTAAGGAGCACAGCTGCAAAATACCTAGACTGGAAGATCTGGAAACTACTTTCCCATTCTACTACTCTGGAGCTGGTTTTGATTTAGGTTTTTGTTTTCTTGTAGCTGCTTCAGGGAGCTTGTGACTTGTTTTGAGGGTGTTTTGTAGTTTGTATGTATTTTGGTCTGACACTATAAACCTGTCTTTTTCCAGATTTACACTGGCTGTTACGATGGCAGTATTCAGGCCGTGAGGCTTAATCTGATGCAGAATTACCGCTGTTGGGTAAGGAGTGAAACTCTTCTTGTCACTGGACTGGGAGAGGTTGCTTCACCCTAGGCTAATTGATCTTCACTATCATCAGTGTAGCATTTTTATATTTTAGCATCTACTTTATGCCTTACACTATAGATCACAGGCTGTCTCCTAGGTGGTTGGTTGTTTATTATAAAATCAATACATGCTTAGAAAGCAACAGTACAGCAATATATGAAATAACAAGTGGAAGTGCTTATTTTGGTAATGGCACTGCCCCCTGTACTCCCGCTCATCAGAGATTACTAGTATTAATGATTTGGTTTGTGTCCTCATTGGTTTTTGAGGAATAGGCAAATAAAAAAAGTCTAAGGTCTTGTAAGTTCCAAACCTTAGTTCATCAGGCTGAATTGTGTGATTTTTATTTTGGGGTGAGGGCTGATGATTAACCCTTAAAATTTTCACACTATTTCTTATAAGCCTTATTTTTTTTTCGTCAGTTCTAACAATGGTAGCTTTTCCCTAAAACCCTAAGATCCTTTTCAGCATTGATGGCATGAACTTGACAGTCTCCATTTTAAAATTCGACTTTACACTTGTCCACGGCCTAGTGACTTTTCAGCTCTCTACACATTACTATCTTTGCTTTTTAATTTTCTCAGTGAAAGCAAGCAAAATCTAGTACAGTTCCTCTTTATCCAAGGGGGATATGGTCTATATTTTTTTGATGTGGTAATCAAGAGGGCTAAGTGACTAACAGGCGGTAGCCAATATAGTGTAGATATGTTGGACAAAGGGACAATTCACATCTGGGTGAGATGCAGTGGGATGGCAGGAGATTTCATCACACTGCTCAGAATATTGTGTAATTTAAAACTCAAGAATTGTTTATTTTGGGAATTTTCCAATTAATATTTTTGAAGATCAGTTAACCACAGGTAATTAAAACCTCAGAAAGTAAAACCATGGATAAGGAGGCACTACTGAATGACAGGATCCAGAGTACACAAATAGAGTTAATCTATAGAGAGAAATGGGGAAGATACCTCTGGCTTTATAGAGAGAAAGATGGAGTAGTACTGACAGAGGAGAAACTTAACTTTGCATTACTTTTTTTTTTTTGAGACGGAATCTCTCTGTTGCCAGTCTGGAATGCAGTAGCATGATCTCAGCTCACTGCAACCTCCACCTCCAGGGTTCAAGCGATTCTCCTGCCTCAGCCTCCCGAGTAGCTGGGAACACAGACGCCCACCACCACACCCAGCTAACTTTTGTATTTTTAGTACAGACAGGGTTTCACCATGTTGGCCAGGCTGGTCTTGAAGTCGCGCCCGGCCTGTATTTTTTCTTTTTTTTTTCTGTAGGGACAGGGTCTCACTATGTTGCCCAGGCTGGTCTCGAACTCCTGGGCTGAAGTGAGCCACCCACCTTGGCCTGTCAAAGTGCTGAGATTACAGGTTGTAAAGCCACTGAGCCACCACTTAGGAAGCATAAGACACTAGCTTGTGCTTTCTAATACATGAAATTAAGCTACATTTATAAGTAAAATTATAGCTTAAAAAAATAAGTAGGTAATCGTAAGATTGAGATTCAAGTGATAAAGGCTGTGAGTAAAGTCAGGCTTCCATTGGCAAACACAGTATTCTACAATAAATATTTCCACAAATGTAGTTTTCTTTATCAGACATTTTTATTTTCACGTTTACATTCAGTAGTTCTTAGAATTGTTAAAAATAGCCCTTTCGGGCCGGGCGCAGTGGCTCATGCCTGTAATCCCAGCACTTTGGGAGGCCAAGGTGGGCA